>NC_062218.1:76734187-76899187 GCF_902686445.1 Sciurus carolinensis
CATTCACTTTTCACAATGGTCCCTAAGTCTCCCAGTGGCTCATATTCATCTGTGGCTCACACTGTGCCTGAGTTCTGATTATTGGAATGCTCAGGTCATCTCTTTTGGGTAAGTGATTTTATTCCACATGATCACCTACGGTACTCAGAGAGAAGATGAGTACAATTTGGCAAGGTTTTCCCCATGCTGATATTTATGTTTACATTCTTTAATTTAAATAGTGATGTTCTTTTGTTAAATAAGAAAAAAGAAGCCATTTTTTCAACTATGTGATACAGCCTATTCTGTTAGAATAATAAAATTATGATCAAAATGATATGATTTAATGTGACTAAAAATATCTTCTGCCTTAAAACAGCTGTTCTTTGTAATTTTTTCTGTGTGTGTCTGCGTGTGTGTGTCACATGCACTCAAATTACTCATGATCTAATGTCAAGCATTTTCTTTCTTCCTGTGGTCTTCTTTTAAAATGGGGAAATTTAAGGTAGAGTAAAATATTAAGCCTTTTATATCCCGGTGTCAATGAAATAATTAGGAACTTTCCTCAATAGAGTGAATTGAAACAGAAACACAAAAGAAAGATTCTGTTAATTTTCAAAAATGTAAAACAGGACAACCATGGAATTGGAGAGAATAAACCTATAGTTTAAAGTTCTAATTTGTACTTTTGTGGCTGTTTATATAACTTAATGATCTCATTAATAGTAGGAAATAGCCTTACACGTATTGAGGTATGTTAAATAGAGTCCTTATGACTTAATTAAGAGAAATATATTATTTTAATTGATTCAAAGTCAATAGCACTCAAGCCACCATTTAAGTCACATCACACTTTATTCTTATTTTCTACACTTGATGCTCAAAAGGTTGAATCAAAAATGATTTTCAAAGTGAATTGACAGTGGTCAGATTTCTTTTATAATGGGGTGCCAAGATGATTATGCACACATCACATTTACAGAGGCCTTCTCGAGTAGTAATTTCTATAATACTAGTTTGAAAAAAGTAGACAAGATGTGATTTTTGAGTACAGGTTCTCAAAAAAATGTGCAAAGCTGGAATGTAATTGTAGGCTGTATTATTAACTCAAAGCCTGGCATCATTTCAGCATAAAAATAACAGTTATGGGAATGAGGACCCCCTTTTTTTTAATCATGAAAGAGCTTGTGTATGGATATTATGAGGGATTTTCCCGAGCCTTATTCTTAAACAGATTACACTATTCAAAGTCTCAAAGAATCGAAATCGTGCTCAGCTGGGGCAGTCAATGTGCAGTCTAAACATGTGACAGATGCAGAGAAAACTTCAAAGATGCCATTACAAATGCCTGTGGAGATATTTAAGGAGCCAGATGCTACTGTTTCATGTCTTCCACAGCTCTGAATGGTCCTGTGATCACCTTCCAAAGGGGAGGTGTGGTTCAATATGGTGAGGAATGAAAAGCCACCTAATCTTGTGTTGCTGTTGTTTGCATACATTGTATGACTGAGGTGCGAGGGATCAGTTATTCTACCAGGAAGGATATGTATATGAATTTGCTATTCCTTATAAAAACATGAAGGTGCAAATGCAAAGAAATATGTATGTGATGTATTCTGTGAAAGCTCTCTTGTCTAAAATAGCATAATTTATAGGTATGCTTTGCCATGGAAGCACTGTTTTCTATAACTTTTGCCATTTATTTAGACACTAAGAGGGTAGTAAATATTCATTATTTTAGTGTTTATTTCCCATTTTGTTTTGGTGTTGAAAAATAAATTACTTCAGACAACATATTATTAAGTGCATGTTTCATTTCATCACTACCACATTCTCAAGAAGAACTTAAATAATATTTTGAGAATGAATGATGTTCCAGGTAAATGGAAAGGTGGTGAGATTTAGCTAAAAGTCTAAAAGCACCACCTGCTTTTATTTTATGTTGATTCCTTTATTTTCACAGTTTTCTTCTCCATAATAGGCTATAGAAGAGTTTGTTCCTTCTCGACTTTAAGAATGCAATTTCATAGTCTTATTATTCCTAATGGAATAAAGGAAAAATAAAGACAACTTCTAGGAAGCATATGATACAGAAAAAAACAAACTAGAAAATTTGAGTCATTGTACATTGTCTGAACTTATTTTTTGCATTGGAAAATGTGATTCAATCCAAGTTATTATTTTTATTGTATATATGATGTGTCCTAGCCTATCTTCTATTAAATCAAACCTATGGAGAGATTATATTAATTTTTGAATTGAAATTTGTCACATAGTATAAGAAGCTCATATACCTAATTATGTACATGAAAAGGGATGGCTATAAGTGGAAAGTAAATAGCAAAGGATATTTTCTTTCTAATGTAAACATCTGGCAGTAATCCTTGCTTACACAATTAATGGGCATTTAATTGGCAATGATCAGTTTATTGCTGCAATATGAAGTGAATGTTTCCCCAGGAACAAACAGCTGTTGCAAGAATTTCACAGTGATTTAGCAAACACCAGGTGATAGTTGTATCTAAAATGAAGTGCTCTCTCTCTGCAAATTGCAGTGCATGGGGGAAAAAAAGGAAATAGATTAAAAGTAGCATAACAGGAGAAACTCAACTGTCACTGACACTCAAGTCTATACAGACACCTAAATTAAGACAACAAATGAATTACTTTGATGGTGTCTGTGTCTCAAATATAAAGAAATTCTCCAAGAAGAAAATATTAAGTTGGCATGACATTCATCTATTTAAAAGTGGTATTTAACGTCTTGTTTTAGAGACATAATAGTAGCTGAAACTTTTTTATATTCTAATATTTTATCATTTGAAAGTCCTAGAAAATTTGATAGTCATGATTCTAATTTTTGATTAAAGTTATTGAAGTCATTCAATAGTTACTGACAATATATTTTTCTTAATAGATTTTATTCAACTGTCTAGAATTAAATGTACCACTTTTTAATTTGCATTGCTTGTGAGCTACTTTCCCATTAAGTTTTAAAAAAAGTTTTTCATTTTTCATTATGTGCTCTTATTACTAATTTAATAAAATGATAATAGCTATGCAAACTTTCTGTTACTACTCAGCTTTTGGCATAGATTAAATTATACATTTAAATGTAGCACACTGGCAGACGCTGTTATTTCATAAAGCTGAGTTTCATTAGTGAGAAAGTAATTTTGCTTCGGCAAAAAATGCTTTTATTTACTATAGTATTTAGTATTAGCTCATGCTAGAGTCTATGAACAATGAACTCAAATGAACAAAGCATCAAGGGCCAATTTATAGGACAATGCTTTTATTTTTTCATGTATGCATTCTGCAATAATTCATCTCCATGACAAAAGCAGACAATCAATCATCTTCTATTGTGCCTTTCTCAATAAAATTACCATTCTCGATGTAACAAAAGAAAGCTGCCTAAGTAACAGGAACAGTTTTACATGCTCAAATCAATAAATTGACCATACTTCAAAAAACCTTTACCCATTAATATGACAATGCAGTTTTATATTTAAGTTATCCATATTAAATTATTGCTAAGTGGTATTGTTCTTCTTTTCATTCAAGAAAACAATAACAAATAAAAAAGCATTCTAGAGGAATGTTTCCAAGTGTTCCAGTGACAAAACTTTGTGACCTGAGTGTTGACATTTCATCCTGTTTTAATTCTAAGTTAAAAGATGTCAGTTTGTCAATCCATCCCCTATATGAGTAAATCCTAAAATCATATGGTATCTATGTGCCTTTAGAAAACTGTAAAATTATGTAGGTAGGAATGGCAGATTTAAGGCAATTCTATAATACTTGGGGCATTATTCCTAAAGTAAGATATTTGTATTGTAGAATAAATAAGTTGAACATAAAACTTGTTCACATATTTCATAGAGTAAAATCTGTAAATACGGTGCCATATGAAGGAAACTTCAGTTCAAAAGCTAAGTGCAACTTTTCATACCAAGGAAGTGAGGGAAGTATGTAATACAGAGCTACAAACTCATTCTGAAAAAGTAAGCATTTTAGGGGTTGAGGTTGTGGCTCGTAGAAGAGCGCTTGCTATTATGTGTGAGGCACTGGGTTCGATTCTTAGCACCACATATAAATGAATGAATAAAATAAAGGTCTAACAACATCTAAAAAGGAGGCACTTTATTTTCAATGAGAATAGAAATTTCCCATGAAAAAGTAAGTTTATTGTTTTATAGTGACTAGAGAGTATGATACTGAGATTTGAAAATATTAGTTTTTATGAAAATATTAATTTTAGTTCTAAATTTCTCTCACAGATTCATAGAATTACAGTAACATTTGTATATTAAAATATGAACAGTTTCTGTGTAACCTACTAGAGTAACAGGATTAATTTAAGCTAATAACACTCATGTCATTAACCACTCCAAAATTTAGATGACTTTAGAACCTCCGAAGACTTTAATTGTATTTTCTTTTTCCTGAATTAATGAGGCCAGGCCATAACATGTTTCAAGAAAATGAAGTCCTGTGTTTCAGAAATGCAAGTGCAGTGCTTAGCATCTTAGATACTATTAGGTATAGATGACTGAGAACAATTTCATTACAGTATGTAGGATATCACAGTAATTCAAAATTCACAATAATTGATGCATCAATTTCTAATTTAAATTCTAAATATATTTCTTATAATATTAATTGCTCCTGAATTTCAAGTAAATTCATGAGTTAATCTACCATGTTATAAGAATGGTACTTTAAGTTTAATAGTAAAAAAAAAAAATGATCATATTTTGTTAGATGTTATTTTTTAACTATAATTGATTTAAAAATGCAGTAAACAGTACTCCTATAACAAAGTTAAGGTGAGCATTAGTAAAAATTCATTATATTCTATTATAATGTTTTATGGAAATACTATTCTGTCATTAATGTACTTTAAACAGCTTCATCTTGTTTCTTTCCTTTCCCGTGAACTAGTTAAGTGATTTAGTTCCCAAAGTGACATCATGAGTTATCTACTGAGAGAGATTAACTATGGGCCATCAAGTCTTGAAGGAATCTTGCTTACGTCTGTGTTGCTCCATGTAGTTCAAAGGAACCTTTCCAGGGAAAACCAGAGAGCTGTTTCACATTGACTGCTTCCTTACTGTCTTATCATCCTCAGCCACAGTTGCTAAAGAAGAAGAGAAGAAAAAGATAAAATTAGGAAAGCAAAATGTTTTCATACATTGACAACAACATGGCTGAATTTTCTGGAACTGTTACTTAACTTCATGGAGTGTTTGTGCCAAGGATCAAGGTTTGGCGTTTGCTCCTGTGTCTCAAGAAACCCAGCAACTGTAGTAGCCAATTGCAGCCTCTTAACCGTACTCCAGGCACCCCTCTGGCTCTGCCTCTCTTTCCATCCCCTCCTTCTCTGATACTGCCAAATCAATTAGCCTATAATGAATTATTATTGAAGAATAATTATTGAATAATAACTCTCTGAATTTCTTCAGAACCTTCTCTTGAGGCAAAACATAGGACCCCACCAAGGGTCATTTTATAAATCCTGAGACTCTGTGGTATCACGTTTAAATTACATAACCACTATACTGTATGTGAAACCTCTTGATTTCTTTAATTAGTAGTGGCATTATTTACTTCTAATGACCTCTCAACAACCCAAATTGAAGCAACTAAAGTCACTTTGTTTGTACCTATACCAAGGAGTATTCTACCAAAATTAAAAGATTTTTGCTTCTTACTATTAACTTATTCAGAGTGGTAGGGTGCTCCTTTTTACATTTGGACAGACTGCTAGTGAGTCTTTCTCATTCCTAGTCAATCTCTCCTTGGTAATAAGAAGTCGGTCTGAGGTTATGGTTTTTGAAAGAAATAAAAAGAGAATACAAATTGAAATTAAAGTATTAGAGACAAATATAGTCTGACCTTTTTAAGAGAAATTTACACCACAAGATCATTGTATTACAGAGGTTTCACACATCACGTGGAGGGCTTGCTGAAGCACAGTCCACTGGACCCCATTTACAGAATTTCTGATTCAACAGGGGAATAAATACAAAATAAATTTGTATTTCCAGCAAATTCTTAAGGTATTCTGATTCTGTTGTTTTGGGATGGTACTTTGAGAACCACTGCTGGGTTGGTTGAGATAAAGAATATTTTATTTATTTATTTATTTATTTATTTATTTATTATTTATTTCAGTGCTGGGGATTGCATCCAGGTCCTTGCACATGCTAGGCATGTGCTCTTCACTGAGTTACATCCCCAACCCAAATAATATTTTAAATCTTATATTTGTGACCCCTATAACCTAGTGATATAGTTATAATTTGAACTTCAAAAATACAATGTAGTCATTTTCCAAGGACCAAATTATTTCATATCCTGTGCACTACATGCTGAATACCTTTTTAACTAATGTTCTGGGTGCTGTGAGGCTGATTTCTTATTCTGAATTTATTTCGTAAGCTATCTTTATTGTTTTTTAATATTACATAGCTATCTTTCGTAAACTATCTATATTGTTTTTATAGATGTGGTTTATATATCATAGTTATCAATGATTTGATTAAAGGCAATTTTATTTTATGCTTGTTTTTCAACAAAATCCGGATTTCTCTCCCTGAATCCTCTTCTTTTACAACTAAATCTTCCTGCTTTCCTTGTTTAACCATCCGGTGTAGATTCCACAGCATTGCACTTTAGTCACTCTCTTGTCTGTTACCTTCCTTGTGATTTCTTTTGCTCTTCGAAGTCCTAAGTCTAAATCAATCCAACCATCCCTCTTTCCCTAGAGTATATACAGCATGTTGGTTGGGAAAAATATCATACCATATAACCACCAAACATCCATGACTTGAAACCTCATCTGGAGGAACCTGTCGTCTTTCTTTAATTGGCTCTCATTTCTATCCGCTCTACCTGTTTTGAAACTTATCTTTCAAACTTCTTAGGTGGTCAGATCATTGATTACTCTGCAAATAGTTCTAATTCCTGCTATATACAGAAAATTCTAGAAGTGAGACAGAAATACCCCCTATCAAAAACCAGCCAGAGCAAGATCATCATAGTTAAAGCAAATCTCTTTCAATGACCTGTATATATCTCTTCATGGGAACCTGATTTTTTTCTAAATAAATGTTCCAAATGAACATTACTTTTTTTCTACTTCCTCCTCCTTATCAGTATTAAATCAACACTCAAATCCTTTCCATCTTTTCCGTGCTTCCCCCCAGAGACCAAGCTCTCTCACCTTCCTTGGCACACACATTGAAAGATTTGCCTCTTCTAGCTATCACCACTCTCATCTATTCACTTCTCAGTTCAAGGCTGGTAACTCTCTACTGAAAACATTTTCTTCCCCTGGAATCTTCTGCCATCCGACCTCTTTTGTCACTTTATCCCTTCCTTTCTGTCTTCAAAAAACAGGGTGCTCTCCTCTGCAACTCTGAACATTGTCTCCAAGCCGTGATCTTCATCCTGAATGCAAGTCCATACATCCAATGCCTTGCAGAGAACCTATCCTGGAAGTCCACACTCATGCAAACTCAGTACCACTGGGATTAAATTTATCATCTGTTTTAGTCAGCTTTTTTTGCTGCTCTGGCAAAAAGACTGACAGGAAAATATCAGAGAAGGAAAAGTCTAGTTTGGGGCTCAGAGTTTCAGAGGTCTCAGTCCATTGACAGCCAGATCCATTCCTCAGGACTCAAGGTGAGGCAGAACATCATGGAAGAGTGGAAGAGTGTGGTAGAAGAAAGAGGTTCATGACATGGTACCAGGAAAGAGAAAGAGAGAGGGGGAGAGAGACTGACTCCTCTCACCATGGAAAAAAATATACCCCAAAAACATGCCCTCGGTGACCCACATCCTCCACTCAAAACTTACCTGCCTGTAATTACCACCTAATTAATCCCTATCAGGGGATTAGTTCACTAATTAGATTAAGACTCTCATAACTCAATCATTTCACCTGTAAACTTCCTTGCATTGTCTCGCGCATGAACTTTTGGGGGATAACTCATATCTAAACCATAGCACCATCTTCTTCCCAAAATGCTTTTTATAATGCAGATTCTTAATTCCATGAAAAAGTAGGATGGAACTGGAGACCATCATGTTAAGCTTAATAAGCCAAACTCAGAAGGTTAAGGGTTACATGTTTTCTCTCACATGTGAAAACTAGAGAGGAAAAAGGAAAAGAAAGTGGGGGCAGGGATCTCATGAAAATCAAAGGAAGATCAGCAGAGGAAAGGGACCAGGGGGTGGGAGGTGAGGAGAGAGAGATGACTGAGATGCGGGATGGGATTTGGCCAAATTATATTGTTATATTGAGTACATGTATAAATATGTAACAAAAATCTCATTATTATGTGCAATTATAGTATAGCAAAAAATATGAAAAGAATACAAAATTGAAAAAACCAAAAAAATTGTACATGAATGCCAACAGAATTATTCATAGTGACAAAAAAGTGAATATAACCTAAATGTCCATCAGTCAATGAGTAGATAAATGTGGTATATGCATACAATAGAAAAAAGTAGGATGATGCAGGATAAAATATGCTAGTTAGAGTCAGCAGTTCTGAGAGTGCCCACTCCCCTGTTTGGTGTGGCCTAGCTCACGTTGCTGCATCTTTTTTTCCTTCATAACATCAGAATAAAAATGGCAGCACACACCTACAGAGACACAGCCAGACACATATGATGTACCTGAAATGCTTTAACTAAAATGCACAGTGCTAATACAATGTCAGAATGATGATAATCTTGTTACAATTGTCTCTCCATGAAGGTGAAAGGTGAAAGGTAGATCGGCTTAGCAGTCAGTCACTTCTCACTGGAATATGGTCAGCCCAAACATACTGGCTCATTTATGCATTTGTTTCTATTTTTATGAACAATGTCCCTTTAAGTGATTTCTACCTTTTTTAAAATCCAATATATCTTCTACGTTTATTAGAGGACTAATCCATCTTTTATTAAAATACTGATCTTGTAGTAGTTTTTCTTTTTCCTCCTTTATGTGGGGAGTAAAAGCCATGCTTATATTCCACCTGAGGTTTTTGTTTTAATTATTATCTTCTTGTTAAAATTATCCTGAACTATCCCTTTTCTTCCAAAGCACTGAATGTTTTTCATTTTGATAGATGTTATCTCCCTTAAGCCATCTTCTCTTCAGTAACTAAATCCCTGAAGTTCTGAAGACTTTCCTGTGAACATGTGAAATGTGCTCTTCGTGAAGGCCATGTCATTGAAACTCCACGGTGTCAACCGCCTCCCTATCTTGACTGTCTAACAAAAACTGAAAATCCAGTTTGAAATTTTATATCACTTTAATCTATAGATTGATTTTGTTGACCAGAATTTGATACAGAAGTAGATACTTGGTTATTTATTTATTTAACTTTATGAGAAAAGAAAAAGTCCAAACTTTAGAAGATGTGGAGTTGAAATAGTGAGGGGGCTCACATTTTTTCTTATGACCAAAGATTTTTTTCACTCTTGAAGCTTTATTTGGGACAAATTTAGTGTTTTCCACTTGTAATAGCATCTTCCATTTTTCCCTGTCATGCGTTCACTCCCAGATGAAAATATAGAATCTTTATTTTTTACTTTTTATGCAACTCTTCCAGAATCATAGGTAGTGTTCACATAATAGGATTAAACTTACAGAAAAGAAGACAAGCGATTTATCATTTTATGGTTAATCCACTTTTAGCAAAATATTTCACTTTCACGTCAGTTTCCTTTCAGACAGGACCAACTTGCACTTGTTTAGAACTGAAGGACATGATAAAATTTTCTTTCCTACCCATTCTTTAAATGGATCTATAGGACCAATACTTTGAAAGTGCATTATATTTGTTTGCATGTTTCAAAACAACAAAAGTTTACTGAAAGATAGGTAAACACTACAAAAAGGAGTAAAATTTGAAGTATAACACAACCATAGAAATGAAATGATGTACCCATTTGTGTACAATGAATCAAAATGCAGTCTGTAAAAAATTTAAAAAATTTTTTTGAAGTAAAAAACCCTCAATAAACTTATTCCTCAGAAAAAGATTGCATTAGAAATTTTATTATCTTCCCAAATTTTATCTGTATACTGACAAATGTTAAATACAAGAAATAGAATACAATGCCCTCCATATTCTTAGACAACTTGCATATTTCCCTTAACGTCATGAAGCTCATCTGTTTTAGCTCTTACAGTTCTCTATCATTTTTAACAGCTGCATAATATTCCAGTGTGTGGATGAACCATATTTTATTTGATTACCATCTACTTAGATCATCTCCAGTATTTTATTACTGAATACAAAATTATAACTAATATCCTTATACACATATTTACATGTTATGTGAACGTTTTTATAGAACCAACTTCTACAAAACAAAGGAATATATTGAAATTTTGTCTGATATGGCTAAGTTGTTTTCAAAGAAGATTGTCCCATTTTATGTGATTTCAACAATACATTAGCTCTTTTACTGAATCTTCATCAATTCTAGTCATTATCACTTTGAGTGTGTATATATATCAATTTGACCAGTAAAAACAAACTTAAATATCTTTTAAAGTTTTTGCATTTTGTAGGAAGGATAGTAGAGTGAAACAGACATTATTACCTCATGTACATATATGACTGCATTACTAATGTGATTGATCCTACAGTATGTATAATCAGGAAAATGAGAGATTATGCCCTGTTTATGTATGATCTATCGACAAGTATAATGCATTCTACTGTCATGTACAACAAATTAGAATTAAAAATTTTAAAAATTTAAAATGTTAAAACATTTAAATTTTTTTATTATTTAAGTGCTTATTTTTCCATTCTCTCATTGCCCCCTTTCTTCACTTGACTATCATTTTTCATGTGTAATATAACTATTAGAATTAGGAGTAATGTAAGTTATATGTGTTTGTGTATATTCGACAATGTATTTTTCCATTTTTCAATGAAAAAAAATCATTCAAGCAGGGTATAATGTTTTACTTCACAAAACAGTCATAGTCATGTAGATTATAGTTTACATGTTATGCTTGGAAAGGTCTTTCTAATTCCAACTGCTTCCTCCATCATTTTTATTAGTTTAACTGTAATTCTAGAGTTTTTAAAATTTTTTAGTATAATATACTCCATATCTTTTAAAATTTTAAAAGAAAATTCAAGAATATCTATATTTTGTTCACATAAACTATTTTTTTCAAATACTAAAATTCGATTGGTTTGTGAGAAGAGAATTTGAGTTTCTTTAAAAAGAGGGATAAAAAATACTATCATAGATTTAAGATGCAGGTGCAGCTAGGTCACGTGGCCAACACAAGTAGTGCTAGCAGGAAAAGCAGAAATGTACTGCAAGCCAAGAAGATAGCTATGAATAAGAACTGTAAGGGGCAGTCTAGAAAATTGAAGTACTTATTTTAGAGAAAGAGGGAAAGCCCTAGTCTTTGTAAAAACATCAGAATCGACAGCAATAATTCTCTCCAAGGACTGCTTAACAGAAGTTTCTATCAAAAAAGAGGAATATTTGATTAGATTTAAATACTTATTTCTGATGGTGAGAGTTATTAAACACTGAAATGAGTTGTTTTGGAAGTTTTAAAAAATTTGATAGATTTCTGTTTGTCCTGGAAAATACTGACAAAGTGCACATGGGAATAATAAAGGCATACTTCTCATTGTTTTGTGATAGGTTTGCAAATTTGTTTGAAAATATCAGAAACACCAAATTGAGATCCATATTCCTGGAAATATTGTAGTAATTTAGTTTTGTCTTAAAATTAACAATAATCCTCTAACTCCCAAAATGTTTTTCCTACATTTTAGTTTATCCCTAGTCAAGTTGATCATAAGATTATTTTTCAGATGAAAGATTCCAACTTGTCACTATATTCAATCTGTCTGCATGCTCAAGAACATTCAGAGATTGCTTCATCTGCATCTCTGCCACCTTGATCCAGTCCCCAAATGCCATTCCCATTCAACTCCACCTCGATGTCAAGAATCCTGACCAGGCCAGGCCTTGTCTATCTGCATGTCTACTGTCTACCTGGGCACACACCCTACAAGTCATTTGGAATGTTCTCTTCATTTTTGCCTAGAAAAATTTCATTCACTGCTCACGTGCTATATTTCAGGAAGTGCTCCTTTCTCACCAGAGGCAGCTCCCTCTGCAGCTATCATTTGTGTCTTTATCTCTCCCTCTAGACTGCACGTTCTGGAAAGTCAATGTCTCCTTCCTATAATTGTTCTATTCCCTAGGGGAATCAGTTATTTTTTTCACATTAGCTTTTCATTAGGATCCTGAGGCTGGGTGGTAGGCATCTTGTCCGAAGGAAAGTTTGGGAATCATTAATACTTAAACCCTATGCAAGGGTGTTAAGTAAATGGACATGTTTCTTTGGAGTTTCTTATCCAGGGATATTTACTCAAGTATATTATCCTTTAGCATTGCTGCCTTTCCTGTTCCTGATATTCCCACCAGAACACTTTA
Organism: Sciurus carolinensis; assembly: GCF_902686445.1. NCBI lineage: Eukaryota > Metazoa > Chordata > Mammalia > Rodentia > Sciuridae > Sciurus > Sciurus carolinensis. The sequence goes on from NC_062218.1 coordinate 76,746,659, forward strand.
GCTAAAAGGTGTTAAACTGTGTGAAAATCAATTGCGTTTTATCAGTATTGACAAGTGATAGTCTGAGCATACTTGTCATTTTTAAAAGCAATGATAATTTTTGAACACCATTCTCATGTGTTGGGAAGTTTAAAGTAATGTGGTAGATGGAACTGAAAAACTGTAATGTACAGGTTTAAAAGTCACTGGATCAAGTGCCCCTGGAAGGACTCTTCAAAAGGTACACAGGACCGTTAAGAGCCTAGCACACAATAATATCGATCCTTACTCTGCAAATAACTTGGTTATGTGATCTTATGAAATTCTCTAAATTTCAGCGAGCTCCATTTATTCATCTGTAAAATGAGGGGGTTGGAGTAGCTGATCTCTAAGGTCCCTTCAGATCTAAATTCCATGATTCTCCAATTCGTGTTTCATCACAGAATTTCATTTGTCTTCCTGATTTCTTCCTTGTCTCTGAAATTATAATTGAGGGTTGATTATACGTATCCAGTCCAATTATCCATAGATCATAAAGATTTTTATTATTATATGTAGAAGATTAAGATGTATGAAGGCAATGAGATCAGAATCTCTATAAAGTCAAAAGAAAAACACCATCTTGTCCTATGAATTCTCTTCTTTAGGATATTACGCAGGTCTTTTATAAAAAATTTAAGAACAATGCTTAATATTTAGTGCGTTTCATTCTTGAATTAAGAGGAGAGTTGGATTTAAAATATATATGTATATGTATTTAACATACTTTCTTATAAATTTATATTGCATTATTAAGAGCACTGAGCCATGGAGAATGATCTATTACATGATGATTTACTGTGCTGTATAATATCAATTGAAGGATTATAGCTTGTCATGCTTTGATACATAACACTTTTGAGATAACTCAAAAAGCTTAGAATTAGTTCATGTATTGTCATAAATAAAAATCTGTGTTTGCCATTCTCCAAAATAATTTTAAACATTTTAAAGAGTTCTATTTTTTGGCCTAGCTTAGTGTGAATGCATTATGTCTGTGAGTATTTACTATGCACAATAGCTAATTCACAAAGGAAGTTATTACTTAAATAGCTGATGGCTCCCTATGAAAGATCACCAAATTAAAACACTTTATCAATTTTTCATGTTATTTCTACTTTCAACTCTTATTTTTGAGTATTGTGCCAATTGTGCCCTTATAAATGTGACTCCTGTTCTTTTTAAAAGAATGAATATATTTGGTCTGCTATCCTACCTGTTATTATTGGCATAAAAATACTACCAATGAATCAACAAAAGTGTTTAGTGAAGACTGGAATAAAAGATAAATTTTATAGAAGCATTATCTGTACTTTAAACAGTGACAATCTATATAATGCTAACTATAAATTGGAATTAAATAGGAAACAACAAATTGCCAGAATTAAAATGTAATCTTGGAGACTTACACTTTCTAATATGCCAAACATTTGTACTTTTGGTACACTTTGCTAGTTGTGTCAGCTATACAACCGCTTACAGTCTCTAAACAAGTTTCTTAAAATGGGTTCCTAATCACCTGCCTCTTAGGAAATTTGCATTATGTGAGACCATGCATTAAATATACCAAAGAGAATGTCAGTCTTCTAAAAAGTCCTCAGTAAATTCTAGCTTTTAATATTATCTGTTTCAGGTGTGGGTAATACTTCTTACTATCACTCTTTAAAGATTTCTTTGTTTTCTTCTTTACTTCTTTTCATTAAAGTCCTAAGACTTTCAATGTACACATAGGTTTTTGTTTTATTTTACTATTTAATAAAACTCCATTCATTGGATCAAATCCTTCACTGATTAAGAGATTGTACATTCTTAGACCAGAGCTTTCCTGACTCACTCCACTTGGCTTGGAAAATCTGAAATTGTTTAGTGTTTTTTCTACAGAAGTTTTCCCATATGCTTATTTTTTCAGGAACTCTGCAACTGGTAATAGAGGAAGAAAGAGAAGATTGCAGAAAACTTGTGGAAATAAAAAACACCACTGTTCATCATCACATGACAAATTATTATGGCTAATTGTGTTTTTTGTGTGAGGCACTTATTTTGATTTTTTAAAATTGATTCTGTTTAGTTATATGTGATAGTAGGATCCATTTTGGCATAATTATACAAGCATGGAATATACTTGTTCTAATTCAGACCCCAGTGCCTCTCCTTCCTCTTCCCTCTCCCTAGTCCCTTCCGATATTTCTGCTGTTATCCATGGTTATTTTTAAAATTAATTTCTTAGGGATTGGGAATAACATGGGAATGTATCTTGTACCAGAATACCCCTTCCCAGGCTCTTATGTTTAAAATAAAAGGTAATAACATGTATTTTTCAAATGTGCTCGTGCGATCTTCCACTGCTCCTCCACATCCTCAATGTCCACCTTGCTCTGTGCCTCTGCAGGTGACTAAAAATGAATGATATCAACAAAGTTCTTGCCTTTTGGCTTCATGCAGCACATGAGTTTCAGCAGGGATTGGAGGGAAGGGAGAAATTGATGCTGGGAGTTTATTCCCCTAAATCTCTCCCTGCAGACTTGTCTGAGGCTGGCAGCATCCTTTCATCTCAGGTTGTAGCTTCTGCCAGGTGACCCTGCCACACTGACCATTTTCTGTCACACCTGGTCCTGGCAACTTTCCTCTTCCCTGTAGTTTCAGGTCTAGGGACAGGGGTGCTGCTAATGGTGTTTTGTTATTTTTCTTGTCCCTGCACAAATCCTGTTTTTCCTACATCCTTCCCAAACTTTTATAATATTCAAATGCATTTGAATGTATTTTCATTTTCCCATTTGATTTGTAATTTTTTTTTATTATTTTTTATTTGTTCTAATTATTTGTACATGACAGTAGAACGTGTTTATACATTTTGATAGATCATATGTAAATGGAGTATAATTTCTCTTTTTTTGTTTTTGGCGGTACTGGGGATCGAACTCTGGGCCTTGCGCTTGCAAGGCAAGCACTCTACCAGCTGAGCTATCTCCCCAGCCCCTAATTTCTCATTTTTATGATTGTATATGCTGTAGGATCACATTGGTCATGCAGTCATATATATACATGAGGTAATAATGTCAGTTTCACTTTAATATCCTTCCTACCCCCACTCCTTCCTCTCCCTTCACCCCTCTACCTAATATAAAGTGACTCTATTCTTCCCTAGCTGCCCCCCACCTTATGGTAAATTAACATCTGCATATCAGAGAAAACATTCAGCCTTAGGTTGAGTTTGACTTAGTTCACTTAGCGTAATTTGTAAGTTCTTGAGAACAAAATTGATTTATTACATTTTATTTCACCTTTTCTAATCATAGGTTATAGATTTATAGAAATAGATATAATATCTCCTTTAAATAACAGTGTTGGGTTGAGGTTCTGAACTCTATAAGGTGTAAAGGTTTGTAGGGTGGGCAAGGGATGAGGGTTTCTGTATTTCACTCTTACCATGCCAGCAGTCGAGAGTGTTGCATATGCAGAGTATGGAGAGAAACTGGAAGTTTTCAGTGTCTGACTGATGAGAGTACTAGATTCTATATGCTTCTGCTTTCTCTGAAATATATTGTAGCAACTACAGAGGGAATATAGATAGGGAGGGATCATAGAGCTTTTAAATTTTTTTAAAATATGTTTTGATATACACGCTGAAGAGTTAGCTATGATGTTGAGCTCAATTTAACCATCTTCCCTAAGACAGCCCTTAAATATCATGACATCATGATTACTAACATATTTCAGAGCTATCTATTCTTTCAGGATGAAAATAAATGATGAAGTTATCTGAAAGAATAATCTTTAAATAAATTTATGTATGGATGATGATCAAATCCATAGAAGAAATAACTTCTAAAAATTTGTGTGATATCTACCTATAAAAAAAAACTGAATATAGACAGACTTCATACCTTTCACAACCACTGACTCTAAATGGGTTAGATCTAATGTAAAATGCAAACTGTGCATTTTAGAAGATGACAGAGAAAACCTAGAGGGCCTTGGATTTGGGATTAGTTTTTAGTTACAACATATAAGAGATAATTCATTAGAAAGAATTAATAAGCTGGATTTCCTTAAAAAAAAAAATATTCTTTGAGAAATACACTGTCAAGAAAATGAAAATATAAGACACAGACTGTAAAAATTATTTTTCAAAGGCATTTCTGTAAAAGCCCTTTTACTCAACATATTCAACAAACTCTTAAAATGCAATAATAATAAAATGAACAATGAACAATAAAATGAACAATAAATTTAAGACTTAATAGACACTTTACCAAGGAAGATGTACAGATAGCAAGTAGAAATATGAAAAGAGGCTCCTTATCATAAGTCATCTGGGAAATGCAAGTTAAAATATTAATGCGGTATCATCACATACCCACTGGATTGGCCAATATCCAGAACACTGAGGTAAACAAATGTGGAGGTGATATGTAGAAATAGAAACTCTTATTAATTTATATAGAAATGTAAAATGGTTTTGGCAGTTTCTTAAAGTTTATTAGAAAGCTAAACCTACTTTTCACATAATCTAGCAATTGCACTACTTGCTATTTACCCAAAGGAACTAAAAATGTATCTCCAATTATATACCTGCACACTGATTGCTATAACAGCTTTATTCATAATTAACAAGACTTAGACACAGGAAAAATGTCTTTCAGTAGGTTAATGGATAAATTGCAATATATTCAAATAGTAGAATATTTTAATGCTAAAAATAAATGAGGTATTAAGCTATGAAAAAGGCATGGATAAAATGAAATGGCATATTGCTAAGTGAAAGAAACCAATCCAAAAGTGCAACATAACTGTGTTATTCCAATAGTATGACATTCTAGAAGAGGCAAAAGTAATGGGACTATAAAAAGTAATGGGGGGTGGGAGGGGTTACTGTTGGGGTTGGAGTTGGGTTTAGGGAGGGGGCAGGAATGGAGGAAGGTAGGACTGTATAGAGGGAGGGGAGGGGTGGGAAGGGTGGGGGGAAGGGAAAAAATGGCAGAATGAATCAACAACATTACCCTATGTAAATTTATGATTACACAAATGGTATGCCTTTACGTCATGTACAGACAGAGAAACAACAGGTATCCCATTTGTTTACAATAAAAAAAAAAAAGATTTATCCCATGAGGTTAACTTCTTTGAATTTTTTATAGAACAGAACTTAGAATAAAAAATATATCTCAAAGTTTGTATGCAAAAAAAAAAAAAAAAAAAGATCAGTGGTTGCAGGGAGAAAGAGCAGGTAAGAAGGAGTACAGGGATGAATAAACAGAGCATAGAGGATTTTTTGGTGAAATGAAACTATTTTGTAGATACTATAATGACGGACACATTTCTAAAAACCTGTAAGATATACACAACCAAGAGTAAGTCCTCACATAAACTATGGAGTTTGGGTGATAATGGTATGTCAATGTTGATGTCAATTTTAACAAATGTACCATTTGAGGGTGGGGGCTGTTGTTAATGGGGAAGCTATGAATGTGTGAGGTCAGGGAATACGTGGGATTTCTTTGTAGCTTCTTAATTTTGCTGGAAACTTAAAACTTCTTTATAAAATAAAGTCTTAAAGTTTCTACATAATCAATAAAACTGTTTTCAAAAATTTGCCTCTGTATTTAACATTAAGAATTAGTAGGGTTTTTGCACAAAGTTTTACAAATGCTGTGTTTTTACAAAAATGTAAATTTTGAAACGATAGCTATTACAAGGTAATACTTCCATACAATCTGTAGGCTCACTTATTTACAATCCACAATGCTGAAAACTTGGATGAGTGAAGGCTTGAAAGTAAAAAGTATGTCCTATTGTAATTCTTGAAACTTTTTAATGCCTGATATGGTTGAGATATGGTTTGGGGTCCCCGAGGGTCAATATGTTTGGAATCTTGGTCTTCAGGGTGTTAGCATTAGGAGGTGCTGTGGAAACTTCAAGATGTATGCCCTACTGGGATGTCATTAGTCATGTGCCCTAGAAAGGATTTACATCCTGGAGCTCTGAATTTATTCTCACAAGACAAAGTTGTTTGAAAGAGGCAAGCTGGTCTCCACCCAACTCTTTCTCAGTTCATGATATCATTTACTCTTACCTGTGTTTCCACCATGACGTGAAAACTTCCCCCAAAGACTGAATAAATAGTGCTGCCCCATCTAGACTTTGAATCTCCAAACTGTGAGCTAACAAACACCTTCTTCTTTTAAAATTAGCTTATCTCAGGTATTGCATTGTGTCAATAAAAGTTGATTAATACCATCCCTAAAAGTATAGTTGTGCAAAGAAACTGGAGATGAGATTATGAACATAGCAAAAATGTTGTTTCATTCGAATCTACGGAACTTAATGGAACTCACTGTTTCTAGCTTCTAAATGCATTTTGGGAGTCAAGGAAACAGGGCTAGGATAATATGTATTTCACCTAATCTTTTAGAAGATTCTTAACCTTAATTTTTTTTTAGCAACTACATTTTGAAAGTAATATCCTTTTAGACTCTATTTGGATATTATGTAAAGGTTAATGTGATGTAAGAATCCTCTACAAATATCTGATTAAAGTCAAACATTTAGGTTACTATGTTCCCAAGAGAGAAATCTTGCAGTTTACCATTGTTTTTATAGAAGAATGACATGTTATTATTTTAGGAAAAAATTTTAGGAAAAGAAAAACCCTCTAAGGAAAAATGGGGACTAGCAGATATGAGTTGCATTATTCACTATGCTTAGGAAATTGTATAGATTCTTATCTGCCTATAAAGATTTAATTAATTTCATTTTCCTTAAAAGATGAGAGAAGGACTAAAAACTCCTTATATCTTGTTAAGTGATCTATTACAGCCACTTAAATCATTATTACAGCTTTTTCTTTTCCTTTTTTTTTGGCAGAGAGCTCCAATTCATTTGAGTCTGACTCTTTATTAATTAGAAAAACTCAGTGTTCACTATTGCATTACATCTTTCCAGTTAAAAATGCTTTCAAGGATAGAAGTAGCATTGTGTTAAAATAGTTTTGTATAGTTTGGTTTTATGTAGGAAATAAACATATATGCCATTAAATCTTGAAAAAATAAAGAATAATTATGGTTGACCAACTATTAATATAACTTATAGTAAAATTCCAGTACTCAATCCCCATATTGTTATCAGTACAATGTCATATACAAACAGCTCTAGTTGAGAAATTTTATTTCAATTCCACTAGATTTTTTTAACCCCTGCCAACTTAATGAACCACTTGTGCCTTTCAAAATAATCAAATAAATTAAAAACATGATGGCAGTATAAATTAAACACTTGATAGTCTTCACAGAATCTCACAGAAATTAATTTATTTCCAAAATACTTTACCAAAGCACGTACTATATAACAGGCATGCTTTAGAGTGTTTACTAGTGCTGCAGTGACCAAACAATTAACAAAAAACAAAGAAAAAAAAAAAAAAACTCTATCCTAATGGTCTCATAAGAAGGCAGAGATACATTTAAAGAGCAAATTAAGTGGACTAATTCTGACAGAACTTTCCATGTACATATATGAATATACCACAGTGAATCACTGCATCATGTACACCACAAGACTGGAATCTGGAATTAGAATAAGATGTACTCCATGTTTGTATAAAATATGTTCCAAATGCACTCTACTGTCATGTATAACTAAAATGAACAATAAATACATTTTAAAAAACAAATGAAAATCTTGTATCGGCCAATATAAAGATGGGTAAAAAAGAGAAAAAAAAATGGAAATCTTGCCTTTCATTGGATATTGAGGGAAGGACTGAATGAAAACTGGACAAGTAAGAATGACCTTATTGCACTGTTTACTGTTACTATCACAAAATGCTCAAGGCTGGGTATGTATAAACAGTAGAAGTTATTTTGGTGGTAGAGGTGGGAAAGTTCATGACAATTGTGGCCATTCACATGCTCAGCTTCTGGTCAGTGCCTTATGCTGCTTCAACTTATAGAAAGTAGCATGGAAGCAAGTATGTGCAAAGAGGAGTAATGTATGGGGCAGAGATGGACAAAGTAGGCTGATTCATTTATAATGATCAGTTTTTCAGTAACTAATCCTGATCTATGGGCTACTCGGATTAGCTAAGTAATGTAATAGATTTATAGTTGGGAAGGTGATCCCATGATTGGTAGAATGTTTAATTGGAAATCTATCCTGAGATAAATTACATGGTGTACAGAATCCAAAGGAAGAAAGGTATGCTGAAATTGGCCCTAATGGATGGTCAAGAGATCAAGATTTGAATGGTCATGCCAATAATACTTAGCAATGAAAAGAGAATTATATACAAAATCCTACTGAAAGAAGAAAGAGGAAGAGAGAAGGAATTAATATTTATTGAATGTCCACTATGTTCTAGAAACTGTATGATGAGTTTTTCTAACATTATCTATGCAAATTCAAAAATTCTAGAAAATGCATTAAGAGAAAAGTAATTAGATAATTATTTAGCATTGAAGGTGGAGGAGAAAGGAGGCATGAAAAAGCAAAAATTTTCATATGTCCAAGAAATTGGATAATGGCTGAGGAATGGAAAGTCACGATTAATGCTTTTATAATGAAGTTAGTGAGGAACTTTAAGTAATTTGTGCCTGTCATATTGCATATTAATTGGTAGTAGTGGGAAGGCTGGGATTACAGGGAGCAAAGGCTGGAAGCAAAGCACTCTTAGAAAGATATGGAATCAATGCAAAGTTAGGATGACTTATAGTAAAGCAGACACTGAGAATATGCGGAGGATTACTAGATCATGGGCTATGAAGAAATTGAAAATAGGAGAATTTCTTCCACTATGTGGTAGGATCAGGTGAGAGGGTCAAGAATTATTCTGCTTAACCAGGAAAAACTTTATTGATGTTAGAGGCTGGGGTGGCTCAGGAGAGAAGGGAAGGAAGAAAAGAAGGAAGGAAGGAGAAGAAGAAAGAGGTATCAATTTAGATTTTCAAAGACTATTAAGTGGCATTAGTTAATGTTTCATCTATTTGAAAAAAATTCCCAAGAACAATTAGAGGTTGGAAAAGTTTGTTTTGGCTCTCAGAGTTTCAGGGTTGATTCATGGTAGGATGACTCCATTGCTCTGCCCCCAGTGAGGCAGACATCGTGAGGCATACAGGTGTGATGCAGGAGTGCTGCTCATTTCATGGCAGCCAGGAAGCAGGATGGAACTGGGCCACAGGGAAGATGCATCCTTCCAGGCAACACCCCAGGGACCCACTTTGCTACTCTTGCCCCACTCATCTATGCTTAGTACCCAATCAGTCCATTTAAATTGGGAAGTCATGATTAGGTTCAGCCCTCATAATCCAATAATTTTATCCTGAATATTCCTGCACTAATGCAAGAGTTTTGGGGGGGACCCTCACATCTAAGCCATAACAACAACAGTCCCCCTTATCCAGTTATCTGTGGGGACAGGTTCCAGACTCAAGAGTGGATACCTGCCATGAGTAAGAGAGGAGGGAACCCTACCAAACTCGTTCTATGAAGCCAATATCACCCTGATACCTAAACCAGACAGAGACACATCAAGGAAAGAAAATTTCAGACCAATATCCTTAATGAACATCGATGCAAAAATTCTCACAAAATTTTAGCAAATCGCATACAAATATATATTAAAAAGATAGTGCACCACGATCAAGTGGGTTTTATCCCAGGGATGCAAGGTTGGTTCAACATTCGGAAATCAATAAATGTCATTCACCATATCAACAGACTTAAAGTTAAGAATCACATGATTATTTCAATAGATGCAGAAAAGCATTTGATAAAATACAGCATCCCTTCATGCTCAAAACACTAGAAAAAATTGGGGTAATGGGAACATTCCTAAACATTATAAAGGCCATCTACGCTAAGCCCATGGCTAATATCATTCTAAATGGTGAAAACTGAAAGCGTTCCCCCTAAAAACTGGAACAAGGCAGGGATGCCCTCTTTCACCGCTTCTATTCAACATCGTCCTTGAGACTCTAGCCAGAGCAATCAGACAAACCAAAGAAATTAAAGGGATACGAATAGGAAAAGAAGAACTCAAACTATCCCTGTTCGCTGATGACATGATTATATATTTAGAGGAACCCTGGAAATTCCACCAGAAAACTTTTAGAACTCATAAGTGAATTCAGTAAAGTAGCAGGTTACAAGATCAATGCTCATAAATCCAATGCATTTTTATACATAAGTGATGAATCTTCAGAAAGAGAAATTAGGAAAACTACTCCATTCACAATAGCATCGAAAAAAAATAAATACTTGGGAATCAATCTCACAAAGAGGTGAAAGACCTCTACAATGAGAACTACAGAACACTAAAGAAAGAAATTCAAGAAAACCTTAGAAGATGGAAAGATCTCCCATGTTCCTGGATAGGCAGAATTAATATCGTCAAAATGGCTATACTACCTAAAGTTCTATACAGATTCAATGCAATTCCAATTAAAATCCCAATGATGTACCTCGCAGAAATAGAGCAAGCAATTATGAAATTCATCTGGAAGAATAAAAACCTAGAATAGCTAAAGCAATCCTCAGTAGCAAGAGCGAAGCAGGGGGTATTGCAATACCAGATCTTCAACTCTACTACAAAGCAATAGTAACAAAAACGGCATGGTATTGGTACCAAAATAGACAGGTAGATCAATGGTACAGAATAGAGGACATGGACACAAACCCAAATAAATACAATTTTTCTCATACTAGACAAAGGTTCCAACAATATGCAATGGAGAAAAGATAGCCTCTTCAACAAATGGTGCTGGGAAAACTGGGAAAACTATATGCAATAGAATGAACTAAACCCCTATCTCTCACCCTACACAAAACTCAACTCAAAATGGATCAAGGACCTCGGAATCAGACCAGAGACCCTGCATCTTATAGAAGAAAAAGTAGGTCCAAATCTTCAACTTGTTGGCTCAGGATCAGATTTCCTTAACAGGACTCCCATAGCACAAGAAATAAAAGCAAGAATAAACAACTGGGATAGATTCAAACTAAAAAGCTTTCTCTCAGCAAAGGAAACTATCAGAAATGTGAAGAGAGAGCCTACAGAGTGGGAGAATATCTTTGCCAACCATACCTCAGATAGAGCGCTAATTTCCAGAATCTATAAAGAACTCAAAAAACTCTACACGAAGAATACAAATAATCCAATCAACAAATGGGCTAAGGAATGAACAGACACTTCACAGAAGAAGATGTACAAGTAATCACCAGATATATGAAAAAATGTTCAACATCCCTAGTAATAAGGGAAATGCAAATCAAAACCTACCCTAAGATTTCATCTCACCCCAATTAGAATGGCGATTATCAAGAATACAAGCAACAATAGGTGTTGGCGAGGATGTGGTGAAAAAGGAACACTCATACATTGCTGGTGGGGTTGCAAATTAGTGCAACCACTCTGGAAAGCAGTGTGGAGATTCCTCAGAAAGCTTGGAATGGAAACACCATTTGACCCAGCTATCCCACTCCTTGGCCTATACCCAAAGGACTTAAAATCAGCATACTACAGAGATACAGCCACATCAATGTTCATTGCTGCTCAATTCACCATAGCCAGATTGTGGAACCAACCTAGATGCCCTTCAGTTGATGAATGGATAAAGAAACTGTGGCATATTTATACAATGGAATATTACTCCGCAATGAAGAATGATAAAATTATGGCATTTGTAGGCAAATGGTCGAAATTGGAGAATATCATGCTAAGTGAGATAAGCCAATCTCAAAAAACTAAAGGACAATGATCTCGCTGATAAGCGGATGAGGACATATAATGGGGGGTGGGAGGGGCTAGCATTAGGTTTAGGGTTAGGTTTAGAGTTAGGCTAAGGAGAGCAGTAAGAATGAAGGAAAGAAGGACTGTGTAGAGGGAAAAGAGGGGTGGGAGGGGTGGGAGGGGTGGGAGGGGTGGGGGGGAGGGGAAAAATATAATAAACATCATTACCCTATGTCAACGTAAAAAAAATAAATAAAAAAAAAAAAATTACATTAAAAAAAAAAAAAAAAAAAAAAAAAAAAAAAAACAAGAGGTGGATACCTGAAACCACAGAAGGTATTGAACTCTGTACTGGACATACTGTTTTGCTATACATTCATAGCATAATAAAGGATAATTATAAATTAGGCACTGTATAGGATTAATAGTAGTAACTAATAATAAAATAGAGTAAGTATAACAACAATATGCTCTCATAAAATTATTTGAAACTTATGAATTGATGGTTTCTGGAATTTTCAATTTAATATGTTTAGACCATGATTGAGCATCGGTGGGTGGAACCTCAGGAAGTGAAACTGCAGATTCCAGGAGACTAGTTTATCTATGTTCCGATATGTTGGTCATGACCTTGTCCTGGGAAAGCCAAATATTCAAGGCAACTGGGATACAGAGTTCAAGAGAGGTCTAAATGAGAGAGAGATTTGGAACTGATTTCTCTGGGAACCATAGTCAGATGAGATATGGGAGTGGATGAAGACAGAGTGAGTTAGAACAAGCTAAGAAGAGTTAGGAAGGCAAATAAGAACACAGGGAATATATGTGTGTATTTTAATACATATGTACATATGTGCATTTACACATGTGTACAACACATATATGTGTATACCTGAGTGTATGTGTTATGTCTGTGTGCATGTGCCTGTGTGGTGTGGGTATGTATATGAAATCATCTACATTAGGAATCCTTCAGACTACCCCATGAAAATCTCATAATATGGTAGGATATTTTAATTACACATTAAAAATTTTTTATTCTAGTAGAATGCAATGATACATTTGATAGATCATACATAAATGGATTGTAACCTCATTTTTCTAATTATACCTATTGTAGAATCACATCAGTCATGCAGTCATATATGTACATGAGGTAATAATATGTTTCACTCTACTACACTTTTTTGATAAACCAATAACACCTCTTTTCTGATGATTTTACTTAATTCCTGTCATTTAAGTTTACCAAAGACTGAAGAAGAAAAGAGTTGATAGCTAAACATTTGGGTACTTTTACATTTGTGTGCTTGTCATATTTTTATACTCCTATATTTTATTTTATGTATGTAAATTCCTTTCCCATGTTATTTTTATGCATTTAAAAATTTTTCTGTTCAGAATGTTTTTTATAATAATGTGTTGCAGTGTTTTTTAACTGTTAGAAAATAAGTTTCTTTGATAATAATGAGGACCCATGACACTATTCAAACTTTCAAAATGAAATGAAAATCGTTTGATTTTAATTTCTTATTCGTCTTCATAATCACCCTTGACTAATTTCACAGCACAAACATCAGAGTAGTAACACATAAAGCTTCTCAATGCCTGTCAGAATGAATAATACCTAAGAGAATTGGCCTACTTTAAAGAAAGTTCAAGTGTTTGCAATCAAAATAGCCAATAAAAGGTGATTAGATATTAATAATGGAAGAGAACTCACTATTCTCTTGCCCACTCATTTATTCAGACTCTTCTCATTATAGCATACTAACCATAATTATAATTTATAAATATTTTAGTTCAGTGAATAATGTTTGCCTCTAAAAACTACTAGCCTAATATATCTTCTTCCTCAGGACTATTGAAGCTAAAGATTATAGTGTTACTCCCATTTTTGTAAATGCAAACTCAACTTATTTAACAGATTAAAATGATATAGAAATCTAGTTAAACAGATCTTTTGCTGTTGTTCACATGTAGCTAATGTATTTAGAGTTGCCCTAAATTGACTTTAAGTGTATTCAAAACCAGGTCCTATAATGCTCTTATTTAAATCTATTTTCTAGATAAACAGGAGTTCTTTTTCTCTAAGCAACACTTTTTTCTCTGCGCAATTCTTAACTGTGATTTTTTTCCTCTATCAATTTCCCATGATAATCCTTCCATCTGTGCTTTTTCCTCCCTTCATCTTCATCTAACTCAGATCTCAACTCTTTAGTTTGGTTATTGCTTTTTCTGATCTTCCTTTGGTAGGCTTTTGTATCACTTGACAAAATACCTCACAAGAACCACTTAGAGGAGAGTTTATTGAGGACCAATGATTTCAGGGGTTTCAGTGTATAGACTTCTCTGCCCTGGGCCAAGGTGAGGCAGCACATCATGGGGTAAGGGCCAGGCAGAGTAAATGTCTCCCCACATGGAAACAAGAAAGCAGGGGCAAGAAAAAGAGAGAGGGAGGAGAGAAGTGGCCACAGGGAGAATGTACCTCCTAGGACCCACCTCAATGACCCACCTTCTCCCGCCTTGCCCCACCTACCTACAGTTACCACCTCCTTACAGCTCTCTGTAATCTAATCATTTCACCTCTAAATATTCCTTGCATTAACAGGAGCTTTGAGGTGTCACCTCATATCCAAACCATAACTGCCCTTTTGCCTGATTTCAAGGAAAAATATTCACTTCTGTTTTGGGACTGATTTGACCTTATGAGGGATTATCTCATTTGTCTTCTGATGAGTTGCATCCTCAGCACCTTGTAGTCTGGGCTTTGAACAGTAAAAAAACCAGAAACTAAGAATGAGGCTTTACTGCCCCTCTTCCTAGATGGCTTACTAGATGGCTGTGTTTTATAAAATGGATTGTCAGTTATCTTCAAATAGTTATTTTTAAGGACTTCTCTGTTGATTAGAAATGATTTTTCAGGTTAACATTGCTTTTAAAAATAAACTGTTCTGGAGAAATATCTAAATGTGTAGAAAAAAGCATTTAGAATTTGAGCTAATTGGTTTCATTAAAAATACTCAAATATTTCACCTCATACATAAATGTGTGATTATGACTCACTGTTTACTGTTAAAAGTTCATATTTATGTAAGTTTCACATTTCAGTAAAATTATTGATATGTCAGAATTAAGTAATTTACTATTAAAGTCTTAATTTTATATAAAAGTATAAAATAATAGTATCATGGTTTCATTTGATTTATATGGCTGATAAAATATAATAATAAATAGCTTATTTGGCAAGCAATATGAGCCAAGTTTTCTTCATTAACTCATCTGATCTTCAAAACTGATGTTGTACATACAACTATAATCCACTTTAATAGATGAAGGAAGTAAATCCTGTTCAGAGAGTTTAAGTAATATGGCTAAACTGATACAAATGGATAACAGCAGAGTATGTATGTGAACCCTTGAAGTATGACTCTCCCTCACTGATCTCAATGTTTGTTTCTTCTTAATGACTTTCTCTATCTTTGTAGAATGAGACTCTGCACTGTTTTCCATTTCTTCTCCTCCACACTGCCCTCTATCTTCTGGCTTGAATCTTAAGTAGAATTTTTCTATAAATTTATTTCAGATTCTTGGTTCATAAGACTCTGACTACATGGAAGTCAAGGGGGAAGTGTCTTAATCTTCATTTTATCTTATTGCAAACTAAGTTGTATTTATGAACTTTAATTTCCTCCTCTATAAAATGAAATCAGCAATACTCGTCAAAGTCAATGAGTGCCAATTGAGATACAGTTTATAAAATAACTAACGTATTTCTTAATCACAATTGTTATTCAACAAATATCTCATAATATATATATATATATATATATATATACTTTGAGAAAAAGCATTTTCTGTGTAGAGAAAGCAAGCCAGAAGATCACATTTCTTATTTATGAATTGTTTTTAAATGCTCTGTATTTAGTATTATTCAACTTCTGAATGAATTCCTAGATTTCGTCCATATGGGCACTCTAAAAACTGATGATCGGTGTGACTGATCCTCTGCATTTCATTGACTGGCTACACATTTGGGGGATTCAAACACAAATGAAGAATGAGAGCAGATAAACTGGTGTGTGTGTGTGTGTGTGTGTGTGTGTGTGTGTGTGTGTGCATTTTTAGTCTTTTCAAAAAAAAAAAAAAAACCCTGCAGGTTTAATAGGTTTAATAATGGATAATAATGGAGCCTGAGAATGTTTCGTATATAATTATATAGTTATATAATTCAGTGAGGTGATTATAAAGCTCAGTTTCAGTGCACTACTTGTGTTTCATGATATATAGAGTATGATTTACAAAAACTACTCAATTTAGAAAGGTCATTTAAAATATATTTATTAAAGGTGATATTATTTTCATGGCTCAAATGGAATCCCCTTAAATTCATATGTTGAACTAACTCCAGCATTTTACAATATCATTATATTTAAAGATAAAGACTTTAAGCGGAAATTAAGTTTAAAAAAGTTGTCCTGTGGGTGTTCCTAATCCAGTATGACTTGTGTCTTTATAAGAAGAGATTAGGATACAGTGCGCGCACACAGAAGAAATGGTCACAGGGGGAGGTCGTAAGAAGGTAGCTGTAAGCTTTAGAAGAGACCAAACCTGCAGACATCTGACCTTGGACTTTCAGCCTTTAGAACTGAAAGAATCAATTTACTTCCAGTCTGTGTTATTTGTTACCTAGCAAACTAATACAAATGTATATGTAAATTGCTAACCTCTTGGATTTATAGTTGAATATATTCAAGAGGTCCTTTTCCTATTCAAAAGTATTATGTTGACTTTGAAACTTTTTGCATGAAAAGTCACAAGTATTATAACATTTGGAGGAAAATTGGCAAAGCACTATTACAATCATTTATTTATATCCTGAGTTGTGTCAAGAAAAGTTTAGAGCAAAATTAGTAGCTATTGGATTACCATATATTTAACACTTTAAGTCGTTCTTTCATTTGTTTAATATTGAAGTAAAAGCTGTTTTCAAATCACTTCGTTCCCTGGGTTTTAGACTTCTGTTTTTCCAGGTATCATTGAAAGTATTTGGTATCACTTTCAGAAAAGGAGATTTTCTTGGAAAACACCTAATTTGTTTTGTAAAAATCCATTCCCTTTGAGGCTTATTAGTGCAAAGCACTATTAAAGTAGAAACATTAATGTAGACCTATTTTTTTGCCCAATTTTAAAATATTTATCTCACACTACATTAGTAAATGTAATACCATTATAGATTTAAATGATATCTATGTATTGAGCAATTAGGCCTTAGGTGGATAGAGTTAATTCTTTCTATATGGCTGCTTGTTATGAGTCTTCCTTTGACATATATCTCATAATGGTTCCTGTTGATTGATCTAATTATATACACATGGTTTTATTGGAGCTTTGTGAATCTGGAGATACCCATGTTTGCTTAATGTTCTACAAGTACAATTCAAAACCCTTTAGGCTTACCAGGATTGTTTCCATAATCCTTAATTGAGAAGAGTAAGCCTTGAGAATTTTGAAATACCCTGCCTAAATCAAGCTCCTGGGCCAGTACATTTTCCCATTAGGATTTTTTTTTTAAGAAAGAATCTTTTTAATACATATAATCTGTTTGTATGAGTATCATTTTATAATTAAATGAATACATTCATTTCTGTGAGTGTGCATACAAATGTCCTTGCTTTATGGTCCTCGATTTTCAAATTCGAGGAAAAATATTTTGCAAAAAGAATATTTAATACAAAATTATATCATAGTGAGCAATGAATAACAGATAAATAGCAATATTTTAATGCAAGACTCAAATAATCCTTAAATTACTACATTTGATGTGTAAAGACTAGCAGAATTCTGTTATTATAATAATTTTAAATAATTTCATCAAACACTCAAATATTACATGTGAATCTGTAAATCTGTTTTTTAATTGATATTCAAAATAAATTAATAATATAATCCTAATGCTGGAAACATGCAGTTATGTCTATGAGCTGTGATTTATCCTCTCTCTGAAGATTCGGTTATTTTATTTTTTCCCCTCTTTGTATTGTTTGAAGAATAGTTCTGACAAATAAGATTACTCTGTTTTCTATCTACTCCAGTGTTTTGAGGTTTTCAGTGTCATTTTTTAAACAAAGCTTCAGCTCATGGAAAGCCCAAGACAAACCTAAAGTTTTGAAACCTACACATCTATTAAATTTTCCTTGACTGAATCAGTTTATTTAATAACCCAAATCTTGTGGAATATATAACAACAAAACAGTAGAGCAAATTAAAGTCTCTCCCATCAAACCTGCCCTTCCTCCCCATCTCCTTGTATAAATATGTTTAGCTGCAGCAAAGTAGACCCAAGGGATGGGTGTATGGGAGATCAACACAGGGGGATGGGACTCACTGCCTGAAAAAGAAAATGAATAGGAAATGAGCAGCCTATTATAAAACAGAGAGTTTACAGACATAATCAAGTCTTTAGGCAACCTAAGCAGCTTGCTTTCCTAGTACTTACTAAGCTTGATGGAAGAAAAGAGTTGTCTAATAAACTTAGAGAATCTGAAGTGGCTCAATTAACTTCTGAAGGAAGGTAAATGGGTTCATCTGAGGCTTCAGATCAATGAATGCTGGTGGTCGCGATACAACTTCAAGGAGTTATTTCAAAAGGAGAGAAAGTTTGATCAATGAAAGTTAAAGAGCTTTAAGGTTCAGACAGGGTCAAAAATCAAATATAACCTGATAACATTTAAATGGATTCCCAGTGTTAAAATTCACGCATTCATTTCATGTTCTTGTTAGAGAAAAAACTGCTTTATGATTGATTGATAACTTTTATTTACTATGCCTGCAGACATATTTTCTGCCTTTATTGCTAGGCACTACATTAAGCACTTTCTTAATTAATCTTCTTAAGAAATTCATGAGGGTAGAACCTATCTTTATCTTTATTTTACAGATGTGAAAACTGAGGCATAAAGAGGTTAAGTTACTAGCTGACAGCAGATGTAGAAGGCAGAATCAATCCTAGGCATTTTGGGTGCATTCTTATCTCTAAGCTGTATTGCCTAACTATAAAGTAAGTGTCAAAGGTTTGAACATTGCAAACTGGGACGTGATTTTTTAATTAAAAAAAAACTACCATCACAAGGTGAATATTTTCAGAAACTAGCAGTATCTGTTTCCAAGTGGAAGACAAAAAGACAATAGTTTCTACTTCAATCTTCATATTGTGTTTTATCTACGAGTTTTCTCTGAAACATTTAGAATTCATTAATAAAAAATTGAGTTCTAAGAACTTGTTTTTTTTTTTAATATACCTCCCAAAATATAGAACATAGGCTAAAACATGCTTTCTAGTTTCATTTTTTTCCTTTCAAAATCTTTTAATCTGCATAACAATACCCTTAAATTTCCTTAATGTTCATAATTCAGTTTTTTCAGGGTTTTCGAATGGATTGTCAGTTTTTAAATCTGTTAGTGATATTCAGTTGAAGATTTGAGCAGATTCTTTTTTTTTACCTAAATGCAATATTATACCTAAAGAGATATGGAGAAAACTCTTCAAATAGCAGATATGTAGTTCTGCTTTAAATCTGGATTAACAGTAGTGTCTTGGAAACATTGGTTAAGTTAACAATATGAAAATATAGTATGCAGCTGTAGTTAGTGAGTTTGCTTTCTTATGTGCATAATATGAGCTTGTAATGGAAGTAATGTCATATAGTATTTAACTCTGACATTTAGTGTTTGCCCTGGTAGATGGTCTTCCTTTTACTTAAGTGCCATTACTTTTATGTAGTCCATTTTCATTGCATTTAGTCCCATTTTAGTAATAATGCTTGCATGATTTACCAGGCAAATGCAATCTTTGCCCTGAATGGCACAGTGCAAGAAAAAATGGAAGCTGTTAAGAGGCTGAATGGCAAAAAAGTATTATTGACCTATGCTGGCAGCCATGTGTTTCAATTATTTTCAAGAATCCATTTGTCAAATAAGTGAAGCGATGTGGGACGTCAAGTTCAAGCTGGGGTTAGTGCCTTTCTACATCTGATATGATGTATCTTCTGTAGCCATTTAATTGAATTACCCAATTTATTTTTCAAGCAACAATGCTCTACCAAGAGCCATGACATTAAACAATTAAATATGAGTTTAAAAGTCTGCATTTTGTGTAGTTCATCATTCCTCTGCAGCAGAAAGTGAGCCCAAGGGCCTGAGGATTTCTGATGCTAGTCTACTAAAGGCTTGGTTTCTAGGGGAACACCCTGACTGTCCCATGAGGACACATTCCAAAAGTAATGCTTCCCAATTCTTTTCTTCTTTCTTTCTTTTTTTAGGAGAATGGGGACTTAAACCTTGGGAAGCTGAGATTACTCAATGATTACTTCAGACACACCTTCCTGTATAGAAAAGCAAACTAGACTGTAATGCGTTATCTAACGCTGAGTGGGTTTGGTCAAGAATGCCTTTTCATTTGGAAGGGCTGACTTTTGTGAACACAGAAGAGAAATACTAATGAATAAAAAAGAAAATCAGACTTCCAAATAATAGGGAAGAGGAACATGCTGTTAAGGCGTACTTGTATTTACTTGTATTGTCAAGTTATTAATATATTTTAGGCATTTTTACTTACGGAGGTTTTAAACTTTTAAAGAATAATAAACTAACTAACCGTAGCTTCTATTTGAAGGAGAGGAATGAACATAAAGACAGAAAAAGAGAGATTAGAAATTCAAATTAAATGCATTCTGGCTTCAAATAATTTGGGGGGAAAATTAATTTTATTTTTACTGGTGCATTAACTCCATGATAAGTATTAAGAGCACTTTATTTTGGATTGTTTTCTTTTGTTACTAACTTAGACTACAGATATGTTTTTGATCTGGGGAGAATAATTACTGTAACTCAGAGAACAGAAGTGACTTATATTTTTTTTCAATTAACATTCAACAATTAAATTTTAATATGGTCAGGGAATTGTTCAGATCCTTTTGTATAGGGATACTGCACCTTTAATTATCTGCCCTCTGGTGCCAAGCCTTTTCTTTGAGTGCTTCCATAAAAGCTTATTGCAGCTAGTTATTGAGCAAATTAGTACTTGAGTTTTGGTGAAAAATGTCTTTATTAGTCCTAAAACCAGAGTCACTGTGCATTCCCAGAAGGCGTGATTTTGTTTGATGAATAAATCTAGTAATTATCCTGCTGTTAGGGCTGTACCGCAAATGTCATAAGCAGATAAACAGAGGGAGTAAGCCTTCCGTAAATTCTCTAATTATCTATGTTGGACTACTTATCGCCTGCAGATGATTTATGAGCATATTGATATATCCTTAAGTATGTTCATTGGAGTTCACAGATGCAAATAATTAAGGCACTAGTCATTTACAAAGGAGGCTTCAGGTCAGGGTCATTTCATTATAAAACTTCAGCAAGGGTTTATACTATAAAACAAGATATAGGTATAATCTACTTGACCAGGATATTTTCTAAGAGACTTTTAATTTCCTTTCCCTTTCTCTCATTCTCTAGATTTTATTATTCTCACTCATTATTTTCATTGAAAAATAATCTTTCCTCTTCCCTTTGTCATCCATTTTTATTTCATTTTAGAAAATATTAATTGTCCTATTTTTAATATATTTAAACTGCTTGGCAAAATGATCACTAGAAAACATCAGAAATTCTTTAGAATACTTAGAACGGCATTTTCAAATTTATAAAATGTATATTTTGAATAAAGGTGAGTTTTGTTCAGACTTTTTTTACTTGAGGAAATCATTGACTTTCTTACACAGAAGAAAATTTTATAAAGGATGTTTCATTTTTAAATTTATTTTATAATTGACTAAGAAATTAAAATTCATACAGGCTTATAAAATAATTACACACTCTTTAACTATAGCACAGGTGATATGCAAGTATATGAAAGGAAAAGGTAGTTCCTCTGAAAACTTGAATGCAAGCATTTAATTAAAGTATTTGATAATAAATCTCCAACACATTAAAGTTATAAACAGTTTAAGAAGATGAATGATCCTAAAGTATATAACTTTGTATTTTGAGCTGTGATATTTAGAAGAAAATATGTTAAAGGAGAATATAGATATTTCAGTAAATATTTTTCAAATTTTTTGTGCAAAAAAATTAAGCAAGCAGAAACAATTTTTTTTTTGTATAAACAGAAGTCAGAGTTAAATAGTATCACAGAAATACTTGATTATTTGATTTATGTACAAGGGATATATCTATTTCTGGCCAAACCCTTATTAAGATAAGGTTTAGCTACATAATTCTTGAGAATATTGGTAGTGTTCCCACAGCATTTATTTCATTTTTGGATCAATGAATTTCCCATGGTCTGATAAGAGCAATTTAATTTGAAATACAAATTCACACACACACACACACACACACACACACACACACACACAATCAATCCAGTACTCTCAAATTAAAATCCAACCTTAGAATCAATCCTTTTTACCAGACCCCTTTATATCATTGCTATTGGAGGCAAATTCTTAATAGAACTACCAGCAAATGAAAACCAAAAGATTGAGTAAAAAGTGAACTGGCACAGGGTCAATCGCTGAAAATGTTACTAGGTATTTGTGAGTAAGTAGAAATTACTAACATTATTTTTGTCACTATATTATTGGTAAATAAAGGGACATTTCTGTTTAACACATCAAGGTGTAATTTCATGAAAGTAACACAGTAAAGGTATTTCTTTTCTTTTTCATCCTTCTGGCTTTTTTTTCTGTAAAATGACTTCACTAATGTCTTCCACATTATATTCAACCTGTCCATATAGTCTGTGTGTAATGGGGACCACATTTACTTACTTGGAATTCAGGTACACTTGATATTCTTTCTCTTCCATCATACACTAAAACAGTTAAGTACTATAAAGTCTATTAAAAGAAAATTTAAGACAGTTCTTATTTCAGCTTGTCCATAAAGGCACCCTGAACACTGATCTGCATCCAGAAATTATCTTATCATAAATGCAGAATTGCAGAAATGCATCTTATCATGTAGTAAGAAATGCATCTTACCAGTAGTAAGTCATAAAACTAAGTCCTAGAAGTAGAACCTGCAAAAATAATCACTGTCTACATTTCTAGCAGTCATATGCAAAAATTGACATTTCTATCTGTAGTTTGTCTTTGAAAATTCCTTCCTGGCAAGTAGTTTTTGTAGATTTTTCCTAAATGAGTTTAGTAAGCCCTTAACAATAGTTTGGCATTATCAGCAAAACCATTTTTTTTTTTTTTGGTTGTAAATAGGGCAGATTTGTAAATTAAGTACTAAAAACATTTTAAAAGTAGACTTCTTTTACTCAAAATATTGTAGCATATATGAAATTATACATCTAGCAAACATCCTTAGAAACAAGTTTAAATATTTCATGCTTTTCAAACAAGTGAAGGATTTTATCCCAGATTATTTACCTAGAACAAAACCAGAAGTGTTCCAGTTCACTTTTTCATACAGCATTGTGTTGAATCTACACAATTGAAGTTCTCAAGTGGCATACTTCCTACTGAAACTCATCATAGTCCCAACTTTTATGAAATAACTCTAGGAATTGCTTAAATTTTCTTAATATATTAAGAGTTTTCATTTCCAGATGATTTTGTTATTTATTGACTGAGTTTACTCCACAAAAACCAGTGAGAACATGTTCCCTCAATTGTAAACATTAAAATATTTTCTATTTCACATTTCAAAATATGGGCATAAAACACAATTAAAGGGATCAACAAATATGTATTGAATTAGTAACAAATATACACAATTCTGCTTCAATATTTGCATTCATTTTTTTCACAGCTACTTTCTTTTATATCATTCTCTTTTGTCTCCTTTTCTTATATATGCTGACAAAAACATTGTTTAGGATATGACTGTTAGGGTATGGCTGAAGTTTTGTTGTAAAGAAGGAAATAAATCTAGTACTTAACATTTATTGTTTTCTAAGTGAAATTGTATGTCATATGATTATGTATATAAAGTTTATGTTATATAAAATAAGTTATATATTAATATTTATGTGCGTATACCTACATAACTATTGCTTTTTTCTGGAATTATTAATGATCATTTTTCTTTTTGAAATGATGAAAACTAAAACCAGAAATGAGCAACTATAGTGTGCCTAAAAGGATGTTGAAATTTTGAATCTCAGAGTATTGTGATTGGGTCAGAATCTTGGGTGACTGACATGACATACAGGAAACTTCATTTTGAAGATTAACTATGCAAGATAATGGTTGCATAGTTTTGATTTTTATTCATCAGTCAATTGGTCAGAAAAGTGTCCTGTGGATATCACCAGGCCTGAGACAATTCTTTTTGGTCTTCTGCAGTTTATTTTGTGGTATTAGGGATCAGAATGTTTTCATCACTCAACAAATTCCTTATAAAAATAAATTAACAATGGCTTTATGGTGTTCCAAAATTTTTCTCAATATTTTAAGATTTTTTTTGCTGGTCATTGATTCAACAAATAAGATGGAAAGGAGGAAAAATATATATATAAGAAATAATGGAAGTTAATAGAGAGTATTTATATTATAAAGTAGGAAATGATTATTTCATTTTCCTTTCCCTTTTACTGAAATGCTTTTTCATTTAATGTTAGTACCTGAAACTGGGAATACTCAGGGTAACAGGTAAACAGCAATCTGTCTATGGGGCATTCAATCACTGTCAACAGCTTATTTTTATGAGCAGTAAATTTACTTTCAAATTAAGGACAGGGAAGAAAAAAATTGATGCCCGAATTTAAATAACAATATATCACCTGACTGGTTGTCATGAATAAAATAGAATAAGGAGATGTTACTAGACCTTTGTGAAGACTATTAACTGATCTACAAGGACAAAGTATAAAGGTAAATATCTAATTCTGTTGCTCCTTGCCCAAGTGAACACTTTTTAGAGTAGTCAACTAGTTAGAAACATCGATTTTCTTTGTTCTTGTATTCTCATGTAGATATTAGCTATTCCTCTTAGCATGACTCCATTAAAACTCACAGTTTATCACAGAGGTAACATGCCTAGTGAAGAAGAAAACAGCAGTTTGGGAATGCCACACATCACAATTTTCAGAATCTGACAAAATCATTGTAAAACTTTGACTCAAGGAGGAAGAGAACATTTTATGTCAGAGACATTTTGTCTTTTTCTCTGCCACTGAAGACTTGACTTTCCTTTTTCTATAAATGAAAATTTTATAAGACCTGGTGGAAGTTATTTGTGTTTTATTTGTTTGTTTTAAAATTATTGCCTAGGAATTAGTATTTGATAATCTAAGAAAATGAATACAAAAATGAAACACTATTTCAGCTTACTATAAGACTGAGAAAACAGGGAAGAAAAAAAAATGATGCTAGAATTTGAATTAAGTAGATAGAATGTGTTTTGAATTTTGTTATGAGTTGAATCATTTGATACTATGAATTCCATGGATTATACTAAGTATCATGTATATTACTGTCATGGTTTTATCATGAGGTGCCCCCCACCAAAATAACCTCATGTATGACACACTGCAAGAAAATTCAGAGGTAAAATGATTGAGTCATGAAAGCCTTAATCTAATTAGTGCATTAATCTGCAGATGGGGATTAACTATTGGTAACTGTAGGTAGGTAGGGTGTGGCTGGATGAGAGGGTCCATTTCGGTGTCCCTTTGGGGTTTGTACTTTTGTATGTTGAGAGGGGAGCTCTCTCTACTTCCTGATTGTCTTGTCCTGAGCTTCTTTCCTCCATCAAGCCCTTTGGCCTTGATGTTCTGCCTCATCTCAGGCACAAAGTAATGGAATCAGCCACTTATTCACCAAGACCTCTGAAACTTTGAGCACCAAATAAACTTTTCCTCCCCTAAAATTGTTCTTGTCAGAACTTTTGGTCACAATGGGGAAACAACTGATTAAAATAATTACAAAGTATTTTCATTTTAATCAGAGAAGGCAGAGACATCGATAAAGAACAGATTTCTATGACTTTGAAAGGGAATCACAACAGCAAAGAAATAAACAAAACTTTGAGCTAAAAGTTGTTAAACGTGTGAATAACTGATGAATTCATTAGACTATATGAGAGAAATACGTATGATTTCTCCTTAGATTCTCTGGTAAATTTTACAAGATTAAAAGAATACTTAGAAGATTTTAAGAAAGCAAACTTTAGAGACATTACAGACACTCTATTCTTTTATCACAATTATTCTTTTATCAAAATTATTCTAATCCTTTGGCCAGTAGTCACCAGTTTTCAATTTTTTTGAGGAAGATTGTTGAATAGGTTATGACATCTCATTTATAATGACAGCATGAAAATCATGTAGTTCAATGGAACAGGATAAAAATTCCAGAAATAAGCTCATACATATACTATCATCTGATCTTCAATGGGGAAAGGGTAGTCTTCAACAAATGCTTATGGGAAAACTGGATATCCACATGAAAGAGAATGAAATTGAACATTTATACCACACACAAAATCAAGTAAAAATAGATTAAAAATTTAAATGTAAAACCTGAAAGTGTAAAATTTCTATAAGAAAACTGAGAAAAAAAATTCTTCACAACACTGATCTTGGTAATGATTTATGGATGTGGTCCCCAAAGCACAAATAGACAAGTGGGATTATATCAAACTCAAAAGCTTCTCACATCAGAGGAAATAATCAGTGCAGGAAAAGGCAAGCTATGGAATGGAAGACAACATTTGCAGATGATATATCTGACAAGAGATCAATTTACAAAACACATAAGGTAGTCCTACAACTCAATAGAAAACATAAAATCACCACTTTAAAAATGGACAAAAGACTGAAATGTACTTATTTTCTGAGGAAAAAAATACTTGTGACTAACAGCATATGAAAAGATGCCCAGTTTGGGAAATGAAAATCAAAATCACAATGAATTATCACTTCTGACCTGTGAGGATAGCCACTGTCAAAAACAAAAATGAAATCAAAAACAATACCCCAGAAAAGAGCAATTATTGATAAGAATGTGGAGAGATTAGAATCTTCATGTGCTATTTGTGGGAATGAAAACAGTGCAACCACTATAGAAAATAATTGGTAGGTTCCTCAGAAAACTAGAAACACAACTAACATATGATCCAACCATCTAACTGACTTTCGTTTATCCAAAAGAATTGAAATTAGGATCTCAAAGAGGTGTTTGCTCTCCAAGTTTCATTATAACATTCATCACAATGAACAAGACATGCAAACAACTTAAATGTCCATTGACAGAAAAGGAATGGAATATTATTCAAGAGAATATTATTACAATGGGATATTATTCAAACAAAAAAGACAGACATAAATTCTGACATATACGACAACACAAGTAAATCCAGAGGACATTATACTAAGTGAAATAAGGCTGTTGCAAAAAAATGTAAATAGTATGATTATACTTATTCGAGGTACCTAAAATAATCAAACTCATAGACACAGAGTAAAAGGCTGGTTGCAGGGGCCAAGGAGAAAAGGGCAATGGTGGTGGTGCGAAGTGCTACTCAATGAATATAGAGTTTCAATGTTCTCAAAGACAAAGTTCTATAAATATGTTGCACAAAATTGTGCCTATAATTTTTTTTTTACTTTTTACAGACTGCATTTTGATTCATTGTATAAAAATGGGGTTCAACTTTTCATTTCTATGGTTGTACACCATGTAGATTCACACCATTTGTGTAATCATTCCACCTATAATTAATAATACCATTTTGTGTTTAAAATTTAAGAGGGTAGATTGCATGGCGAGAATTTCTACCACAACAACTAACTTATTAAAAAAAAATTAACGTGATTCAGCACAGACTATTTTGATTAAGTGTGTCATGGAAGATTACGTATTAAACTCCAGCTAAAGTATGTCTCAAAGAAGGCAGATCATTTAGATCAATACAAATAAATGCTTACATAAATGGCAAAACTTGTTGATGGTGCTTATTTATGTGCTCTTTTGGTCAGACCTACACATAAAGGGTAAAAATATCCTGAAGATGAAAAGATGAGCAATTTTGATTGGCAAAGTTCAGTTCCATGCATGCAATCTTTTATGATATATACTATTTCTCAGCATCAGGCAGGACACATAAATGGCAGACTTGTGAAAATAATTTTGACTTTTTATTTTATTTATTCATTTTTAATCTTTAGTTTGACTTTTTAATGAAGCACTGAATCCATCATGCAGTTTAACTTTCTATTTTCAGACATTTGACTTGTTTTTTAGATTTTTGCTATTACTAGTGTAAAGCACACCTTGTATTGTTGCATATATATTCCCAATATGTTACTTTACTTTTTGTCTTTTTTTTTTTACATAAAAAGATGCATTTATAACTCAATACCGAACACTTCTGTGCAATATTTTAAAGACAAATTTAAATGCATTCAGGTACAGACTTCTATATAATTAGACTAGAAACTTCACTGTATATTTGTGAAGCACAGGGACTGCTCATGTGCTATTTTTGTTATCCCATATTGTCTTCAAGTCCATCATTAAAGAATCACTTTCTAAGTTAAAAAACACTGCTCCCTGCAGGTGTCTCGTTAAATTATTATCAATCAGTGTTCTGTTAGTAAAAGTTAATTTATTCAGTTTTTCTCCTCCATCGCAGAGAAAATAGAATTTTTAGCAAAGTAGAGAGAAGGAAAATTTCAGTTTCTAGAGGTGAATATAAAGGGCACCAGAATTTGTGGAGGTTTTATTGGGAAGAGGATAGTATTTCTAGTTAAAAGTGGAAATTATGAAATGCAGTGAGTTCAGAAGTAAGAGATTCATATGACATGTGAAATAAACAGGCAAAGAAGCAACAACCACAGCACCACAACAACAAACTTTCATCCATCTATCTTATTGATATTTGCTTCTACTTCTCTGAGATAAATATTTAAAGAGATACTATTACTGCTTTCACAGCAATCATCATTTAATATGAGTCAAGGAAAATAAATGCAAATATCACAAAGCTCACATATCCACCCAGGAATATAGACAGATTTGCCTACTTTGTCCTGTATTGTTCACTAGTGGTTAGTGTATTGGTAAACAGCTCATAAACTCGCCTTTCCTTCATTCTCCTGGAAGGTGATATTTATGGATGTCCCAAGCTCCACCAATCCCAGAATTGCTTTATACATTTAATGTTTCTGTCTTTCTTCTCCTTCTTTTTCTAAGTCTCAAAAAATTTCTTTTAAAAATACAATTTATTAAACCAGAATTTCTTGGTCCTACCATCCTATAAATGATCACTATTCAAATTTATCCTTTACCACCAGTGAAAATTGATTGCAGGTTTGTGAATATGCTATGATGTTTTTTTTTCCCATCACCAAATGACATTTAAACTTTTAAATATTCTACTACTGAGTTTATGCTGCCATTGAGCTTCTGAAAATGTTTCACGAAATAGCACGCATGAGCAATGCTCCTTCTGGTCTGAACAGGCAATTGCACATTTGCTGTGTTTTTCTCCTCTTAGCTCCCCTTTGTCCTCCTCCACAGTAAAAGAATCCTCTTCCGGAGCATACCAAAATTGTCACCACTTCCCAGATAATCTCCACTTTTTAAATTCACGTCTGCTTTTGTAGGTGCTGTTATATAACTTGGCACTGCATTTTCCCTCACCTCCTACGTTGACATGACTAATCAGACCCTTATAACATATAAAGCCCTAGGCGTATTTGTCAGGAGACTGCCCAGTTTTGTAGCATTTTTGTCTGGTTTTGAAAGTTGTACTTTGCTATGTCCATGGGTGACATAACTTAATCCTACACAACTCTGATAGAATTCCTCAACACTACTTATCTGGTGAGGGCATAGCATATCTTACTCGCTTTTTGAAAACAAACTTAGTGTTTAATATATCGTTTGAAGCATAAAGTTATTTAATGAGAGTTACTGAGGGAGTTAATGAATCTAAAAGAAATTGGGAGGTTTAAAATGACCACATTTCTAACATTAGTTCTGGTGAAGGAAGAAAAGAAGTATGGGAAAATTTAGTAGAAAATGATATATTTAAAATGAAGAAGTAAATTCCTAAGGTTATAAATGAGGCCTAGGTCATTCAAGAGTATATTAGGAGCTTCTCATAGAATAAATGATAATGATCAATAAACTGTTAGAAGAATATAACCAGTCTCTGGTAGGATTCTGTTCCGTTTGTTTCTCTCATCTTTCCTGACACAGATACATTTTAGTAAAGGTGATATATAATAAGGGCTAAAGAAAATAATCTTTTGAAACTTAATCGTAAGTTGGCCATACACGGCGATGCATATCTGTAATCCCAGTGACTCTGGAGGCTAAAGCAGGGTGATTGCAAGTTGGAGACCAGTCCTAGAAATTTAGGGAGCCCTGTCTCAAAGTAAAAAAATACAAAAGCTTGAGGGGATAGCTCAGAGGCAAAGTGCCCCTAAAATCAATCTCCAGTACCAAAAAAAAGGAAATAATCATAAGTGAATTGCCTGAAGTAAAGCCAAAGAAATGATGAAGCTAAACCATTGCCTTTAACTTTGCGGTAAAAATCACTTTGATCTTGTAATGCTGACAGTGTGAAGCGATGAATCAACAAGCTGAAGATCATACCAAAATGGAAGTTAGCTATACTGACCATGACAGAGGAAACCAGCATAATGAAACCCTCACTGAATTGGACCCTGTGAGAAGCTCAATACAAAATATTGGGTAATCTAATGAGCTAATTTAGAGGAATTTTGTCTTGAAAGTAACATAATGTAAGTTATAAGGGTAAGGAACATGCATATCAATAAATTCAAGTGACTAATAAAAAAGATAGTTTGATAGTTATCACACATATATCATTTGTTGCACCTTTATATACGTGCACAGCACAGTATCGAGTATTATCTCCTTTAATTCAATAACAACTCTATGAGGCAGGTGTTTTTATTATCTCAACATTATAAGTCAGGGATCTGAGGATTAGAGAGCTTGAGGAACTTGTCTCAAATCACACAACTACAAAGAGACAGAGGAGAATGAATTTGAATATACAAATATATCCCAAACTTCATGTTTTTAATAAATCTTTCTTTATTTCTTTAGTTATTTGACTGATATTTCTACATTTATTTTTATTCATTCTCAAAGGTTTAATAATATTTTATGTTGATTTCTAGTTTGATATTTTATACGATTGTGTCCAACCCTTTAGAAGTACAGTCCAGCATAGTTCCTATACGCTTGCATTGCTGAGTTTAGCACTAAATTGTTTTCATTTGAACAGTTTCATCTTTATGAGTTGAATCTATAACTGTCCATCTTAACTAATATTTGAACTGCTTTAAAGTCACATTAATGGATTTTTCTTTATGTTTATTTTTATTTCAACATTCATAATTTAATGAATCTACTATTTTAAAAAGTCTTGATTTGTGCAATTAATTTCTATATTTAAGTTCATTTTCATTCCAAAGTTTTGTTTGGAATGAACATAGAACTAATTATGTTGTGTGTGTGTATGTGTGTGTGTGTATGTGTGTGTGTGGGGTGAATGCGTGTGGGGGTGAATGTGTGTGTGTGTGTGTGTGTGTGTGTGTGTGTGTTTGGAGTTAATAAGCTTAGATACTAGGGGGGAAAACAGTGGAAAGATTATACCACAGATAATTAATAAAAATCAATTAGTTTGTTAATGAGTACTCTGTCTGTACCCAAGGTGGCAGAAACCAGCTGGGGGAAGGAAATCAGGATCCCTGAATAGGACATTTAGAATGCTCTAGTCCTGCTGAGAATTTGAGAGGAAATAACTATAAGAAGCACTCCTTGGGTTAAAACTGGCTAAATTTCCTCTTGAGATTGCAATTCCTCTAGCTAATAAATCTAGTAAAAAAGTGATTCACCTTTAGTGTATGCCATAAAGCATTTTCTGAGGCCTTAAGTACATTGCTCACTGCCCTGTATTAAAAACAAACCCATAGTTGTAAATGTCAATGACTAAGAATATTAGAGCCCTTGCATCTTTCTTATGTTAGTAGAAAAGCTAGAAGCACCCATTACCTCTTCTATGACTTTTACATTATATTTATATAAATGGCAAAAGTCAAACATGAACTGACAGGGAAATACAAAATCTGTCTTCCAATGGTCCTTGGACAAAAAAAAAGAAAGAAAGAAAGAAAGAAAATTCTAGTGAGGGCAGTTAACCTTCATGGGAAGATTTTTAGAACACACATTCTTTTCATTTTTAATTATATTTGTGTTAATACTAATCTTTCTTTGGTGTATGTAATTATGGATCATTTATGACAATGATGCATAAGATATGATTTACCAAAAACAAGTAAACACTTTGGCATAGAGTAGCCAGTTAAAAACTATTTTCATTACACATACTCCCCTTTTTAAGAACTGAGGAACAAAAACTGTAAGAATTCTGGTAGACTCATAGCTTTCATAGAGATTTGTATATACATTTTTTTCGCAAATAGGTTATACAAGTCTCTGATAATGGTCATGAACCTCAAAATAACTATGAAACAGCCTTCTTTTTGGAAGAAGGGTACAGTCTAAAGGCTGTTTCTGCTATAGATAACCATAATAAGCACTCCATCTTCAGTCAGGTGGATTAATAGTATGGAATGAGATGTATGGCATTTCTATTGAAAATTGTACCTGATAACTCCCTCTGAATAAAAGTGAGAGTCCTAGGAGAAACAATTATTGATTTAACTTATTCAACTAGTAAAATTTCATAGATAATATATTTCTTTAATTACCTGCAAAATTTCTAACTAGTGAAATGAAGAGCGAGAACTCACAGATTTTCAAGAGGAAAAATACATTGAATACAGACAAAGAAATAACTCTAAGTAATTTTGGACTATTTTTAGTCAACTAAATATGTTAATCCTTTCTTATTATCTCAAATATGTGCTTATACACTTATAATATGCTCAACTATGTGCTTAAAAAGTGCATTTGTCCAGTGAATAAAAGTGACATCTACACTCATTTAAGTAAATCAGATTATGATTTCCTTTTTAGCACTCTCTTAATATTAAGATATTTCCTCTTTTTTCCTCTAGTACATTTTTAATTTCCTAGGAGGCTTCAGTAATAGTCTCAGTTCCATGACCTTACATTTCTTTAATGCACAGGATTTTTCAAATGTTCTGGCTTCTGGGTACATATAAAATATAAAACTAACTGTGCATTTTTCTCAAAACATGATGAAAAATGAAGAATGCATCTTATATTCATTTTAAGAAATTAGAAATGCTCATACACACAAATGAGGAAGTCATCTGTGAATAAGTGATGTTTTAGAGCACATATGTTGTTAGATTTATCATCTTCCATTTAACTTTGTATATTTCATCATTGAACTGAATACCATTCTTCACATTCATTAACTAGATGTATGACTTTTTCATCTCCCAAAATCAGGCATTTTTTTCCATTTCTAATTTTTGGAATTAATATGAATCCTGCCTCCCAAAAAAAGAAAACTGTTCCTGGGATGATGGGAGTGACAATCTAACCTCATTCAGAAATGCATGACCCCTTGAAAAAATGACAGAGGTGCTTCAGATTTATTATCGTAGAATTAAAATTGGTATAGACAGTTAAAATTTTAGCTTTGGAAAGTTTACAAATTTTTGGTCTTTTTACATAGAAAGAAACTGATTTGGCACTTTCCCTTTACAGGTGAAGAGATTAAGGCCCTACCTAACTTAATATTGTTAGATTTATAGTGGAACCAATAGGCTCTGACCTCAGAATGCTAAAGTTCAATTCTAACTCTACCACTGAATTTGTAGGAGGACTGCTTTACTTCTTACATCTTTATAGTTCTTCTCAAAATAATAATAATGTGAATATTCCTAGGGTTGTGATTGTGACAAGTTAAATTTAAAAAAAATCACAGGTGTACTGCAAAATAAATTATTTAATCTTGTTAATGCACTAACAACTATAAACCCTCCCTTTGAAAAGCTGCCAATTGGTAGGGATAATAGAGCAAAGCATGTGTTCATTCTATCAATAGCACAGGTTGTCAAGTTAATTCAACAAAATGTGGGACCCTTAGAACTTGCCCAGATGAATGTTAGATACTGGAGAATCATACTCTAGCTGAAAATACAGAAAAGTGCATATAAATACATAGACAAAATACAGGGTGATTGGAGATATGAAATAGTGTTGAAGACCCAATAAATTTTGACTTGATTGAAAGGTTTCTAGTAGTGCTTGAAGAATTACTAGAAATATTTCTAGTGAAAACAGAGGAAAATATATCTTGATTAGTGCAAACAGAAAGGGAAGATGAGATTGCTGCTTCTTCAACTCTGCTCACATGCTTCCTCATTCAGAGCTCAGAATAGAGAAGAGGCCCATTGTGAGACATTCCAAGACCATGACATTGGTCATGTCAAATGGGAAGAAGAGTACAAGGCTGAGTCACACTATGCAATCACACACACAGCATCTGTTTACATGTGATTGTTATCACATCTCCTACAGTCTGTTAAACAAAGTCACATGTCCAAATCTAAAATCAGTGGGGGTCAATATTGTATATATTCCTCTCTCAAGAGTCACTAGAAGTCACATGACAACAAGCAGGCATCATACGTGCTCATTGAAAAGAAGGAATTGAAAAACTGAACAACAATAGACATGATCACAGGCATTTGGGAATTGTGAGAGCTTGGTGTGCTTCAGTACAGGCTGCAAACAGTTCAGCAAATAGGAAAAGATAAAAAAGTGGCATTGCTGCCAAATCATGTATCTTACTAAAACCTTTGGATTTTAACCATGATCAAGAATGATAAAAAGTGTAGTTATGAAATTACTAGCTTGTGAATGAGCTGAAATGATCTGAGAAACACCAGTGCAGAAGAAAACTAGGATTATTCTTTCAAGGTTAGGGTATGGAGAAGACAAGGAAGGCTTCTGAGAAGAGGACTTCTGAGCTGACCTCATAAAATGAGTAACTGTCAGTAATGAATTATATTCTTAGCAAAGAGAACAATGTAAGAACATGCATAATGGCATTAAACAGCATAAGATTTTAATATAAATGTGGCCATAATCTTGATAATCATGTTTTAAAAAGAATAATAATTTAAATATACTTGAATCTTAAAATTTTTAGCAATTTTTTTCTCAGTATTCCATATCAGACTGTGAATGATATAAATACAATAAAAAGAACAAGATATAAAAATTCTTTACTGATTGGGTAAACTCAGTAGTTCAGATATCAAATTAGACTCATGAAAATTATTTCCTAAAATAGCAAAATGATAAGAAGATTTTAATTATATATAGTTTCTATTTCTAGTTTTTGAATATGTATTTTTAAATATTGATCTTAATTTTGCTTTATTTTTTGAATGTTCACTATATTTATTTTAGAAAGGAAGAAATAGTCACAGAAACTAGCATTGATAATTAGTGCTGGGCTTGTGTATGAAATTACCCTTCATAATTATGTGAATCTTTTCATGTTCGATTTAGTTGATATAACCAGAGTCAATATTAATACTGTAAATATCATATGCTATTTTTATCCCATGCTAACATAAGACACAGAATAAAATTTTACAAAGGAAAATATTGTTACAATAGATTTTGGGATATGAAGGCCAACTGGGTAGTTTCCACAGAAATAAGCAGGTCAGTAAGGTCCTGATGGGTTTACTATAATTTGGAGTCAATCTCAATTTGATATTTCCATATTTTCAATTTAAAAATTATTCAATTATTAATAACTTCTTAAAATCTGCCTTGAATTTTGTTGTGATCAGTTAAACTCATAAAAAACTAAATTATAAGCCATGGTGTCCAGTTAGTCATTCACAATATACTAGTCACTTACATACGATGATTTTTCCTAATGATCAAAAGCTATACAGGAAAAATACTATGTAAAACAATAGTTTGTACTGAATATACAGTTAAAATAAGTGAGATGAGATTTTTTGAATTTCTATAAAACTAGATGAACTGGGCAAGACACCACTCCTCTCTAAAGATAAGTTCATCTCTGTATCCAGTAGCAAGCAAATTCCTAGCACGCATTCCAGATGGAGTGAATCAGGATTTCCAGAGACGAGATGGGTGTCTCAGATGATTGGTTTGTGTGTGTGTGTGTGTGTGTGTGTGTGTGTTGTTTTCTGTACCAGGGATTGAACCCAGGGGCACTTAACCAATAAGCCACAATCCCCTCCCTTTTATTTTTTTTGAAACAGGGTCATGCTAAGAATGTTTAGGACCTTGCTAAGTTGCTGAGACTGGCTTTTGAACTTGCCATCCTCCTACCTCCCAAGTTGCTGGGATTATAGGTCTGTACAACCCCATCCAGCTCAGATGATTCTTACCATGGAATAAAGTTTGGAAACTTTGTGATGATGAATTAACTCTTGCTCCTTAATTCTCTTTTTCCAGTATGATCCAGATTTATGACTTATGTTACCAGGTTGCTAATGTTAAATTTTATTTTAATAATTTTTCACTCCTGAGAATTATTGTTCATTTTTTTAATTTTAAAAATCTGTTCTAATTAGTTGTACATGACAGTAGAATGCATTTATACATTTTGATGAATCTTACACAAATGGAGTGTAATCTCTCATTTTTCTGAATATACATATTGCAGGATCATATCGGTCATGTAGTCATACATGTACACGAGGTAATAATTCTGTTTCACTATACTATCATTCCTACCCCCATATCCCTTTCCTTCATTTCACTCCCCTCTTCTTAATATAAAGTAACTCTATTCTTCCCTATCCCCCACCCCTTACTGTGAATTAGTGTTTGCATATCAGAGAAAACATTTGGCCTTTGGTTTTTTTGGATTTGACTTATTTCGCTTAGCATGATATTCTCTACCTCCATCCATTTACCAACAAATGCCATAATTGCATTCTTCTTTAAAGCTGAGAAGTATTCCATTGTATGTGTTTTTGTATTTATAAATATATTATATATATCTTTATATACACTACTATATATACTATATATATGTGTGTGTGTACATATAGAGGATCTTATGTTCCCTTTATGAGTGTGGGGATAACAGTTGAGAAATTGGATTATAGACTGTTAATAGCAAATAATTATGGAATAAGAGATGTGAAATGCATGTTGTCATGTGTTAAAATTTTTTCATTTATTCATTCACAAATATATATATACATATATTTTATATTTATATCTATCTATAAAGTCTTTATCTCTACTTGGAAATGTACCATGATTCTATATAGACACATTATCTTCTTTGGTAATAATGACATGATATGAATTACTTTTTGATTTTTAACTTCAATAAAATTCCCTTAGTATATGAAAAATACAGAAATGTCTCACTTGGAATCTCCAGTTTACACCTGGTGTATCTTTTCAAGTTTGATCAGGATTAATGAGCTGAGATTTCTCATGATGACTTTTACCATTGGGTCAGAGAAACTGGGAAGCCCAAGGGTCCTATCCCCTGTACTGATAGCAAGAACAATAGTAGGTTTTGCTGAAATTGATTATAAATGTCTCCAGCTACTGAGAAAGCTGAAGTACAGCCTGTCCATATCCATGTGAGGGTAAAATAGGAATTAAAATGAAAGCACAACATAGGAAACGTAAAATGAAAGATTTACTATTAGATAGTGCTTTGATCATAAAGAGTCAAATATATCTATCACCCTACATCTGTGAGAGTGTATTAAAAGGTTAATGAAGTTTTGTACCTTTTTGGACTTATGACTAAATTTCCAGGTCAGCAAATATAAAAAATTTTTGTACTGTAGAGTACCCTAGGAAATTCTTGGAGTGGGCAGAATGTGACGCCTTTACTATTTATTTCAGAACATTCAGTATCTTAGAACTCTTCTATACAATTTTGAGGCTATTTCAAATGAATTAGATAGAGCTGATCCTGTTCAAAAAGATATTGGGAATTCTCAATAAAATCCCTTATGAGAGAAATCAGGACAAAATAGTACTATGATCTAAATACAATTTATAGACCTTTGAATCAAACATTCACCATTTTAATATTTTCAGGGGGACAACTGCTTCAGAGTAGTCTTGTAGCATAAGGCTCACATCATAAGATCATGCATATAATAGTGACACTGCCATGGCTTAAATGAGCAGAACTTGAAGTATTATTTTTTTAAAAAAAATTGAAAGGTTGTGGCAGTAATAAAAAGGTTGAATGATAATGCCTCTAATTGAACAGTAAGGCCTCCTTCCTATTAAGTCACTCTTTCATCTGTCTTTTTAATTATTTCATTATCATTTTGTACTGCAGTTCACAATGAAATGACCATTTGTGTTTAAGTGAAAGCTAATTATTAGGACTGAATTATTGTGCAGTTTATTGATCCCTATGGTGGATTAAGGGCTTTAAGTTCGTCTAGACAGAATAGTTAGCAAAATGACAAAAGGAAACATATAAGACCCTTGGGAAGAATCCCTATGCTCCATAAGCAATTAATGCCTGCCAGGTAATGGAATTTAAGTTTATACTAAATCCAGCAGAGCTTTGACATTTCAACTGCCTTATAAACACATTAGTCTAATGAATTAAGACTTATGAATTGTGTTTAGACACAAGTAGGAATAGTAAGTCCAGGATATTTTTAGCCATCCATTGATTGAATGAAAAATAGATCATTTTCTCTCTGAATTTTATGAAAAATGAAATGTGTTTCTCTTTGTGTTTATCTCTGCTCATTCCACTCTCTGTTGATGGATGTGTATTAACAATTTCCATTTCCCAGAGAACACTAATCTCCCTTATGGATGTGAAAAGTATGCAGTGATAAACCAAGAAAGGAAAAAGAAAAAAAATATATATATATAGTACTGCTGAGTAAGAAGCCAAACATCCCATTCATCTCAATCTAGTGCTGGGCAAATTTAAAAGCAATCTGTCATTATGGTGATGAGCAAGTTCCAACCCAGGCTAACCATACAACCACTTGCTGTAATTTATGAGAGCAAGTCCTTGAGTGAATTTTGAGAGAACTAGCTCCATCTTTCAGTTATGTTACTATTCCCCGGAAGTGCTCTGTGTTCAAATTTTATTATCGACATAAGTAAGAGTTTGGGGGAAAGTTTTGAAGCTCTTTTTGTTATCAATAAAGATTTTGGCAACAATGTTAGAAAATAATTACAAACCAATTAAGAGCAAGGTGGTGTTTTTGGTGTCGAGTTTCAAGTATTTTTCTTTCCAATTTTAATTTTCAGTGTTCCCATAAAAATCCTTTTTAGTATACCAACTATATTTATTTATAGGTCAAACAAAATACAGATACTTGTTATATGCAATAAGTAACTGG
This sequence comes from Sciurus carolinensis, assembly GCF_902686445.1. Taxonomy (NCBI): domain Eukaryota; kingdom Metazoa; phylum Chordata; class Mammalia; order Rodentia; family Sciuridae; genus Sciurus; species Sciurus carolinensis. The sequence continues at coordinate 76,785,742 of NC_062218.1, forward strand.
TACATTTTACTTCTCTGAATTTAAAGTAATTTCTTTGCCATGAAAATCTTGGAGAACTTTTAAGAACAGCCTTCTTTGTGTCAAAAATGTGTATAATGTCAAGGACTATTCAATGAAGAGATATCTATACCAGTTTCCCAGATGCATGTTTAAATATTAAATTATATCTCTACAAAGTATATTTTACGTGTTTCATTGCATAAGTTTGAATTAAATTGAAGGCATTCTTATGCATAGAAAATTATTTAGTAAACTGCAAAAATGTTTGCTTCTACTATATTTATGAGAAATTCTTTTGCTTGCATTTGACAATAGCAGAGTAGCTAGTTTTATAAGCAAGATAAAGTTTTTACAGCAATGGTTATGTTCTTTTATTGTATTTAAAATAGATTAATCAGTGAAGTATAAAGTTGAAGGATTAAACAGACTGCATGTACTTAAATACAAAACTCTAATGGGGAATCTTGCACGAGGCAATATTTGTTATTATGAAAATATAATAAAGGGATAATTGGTGGGTTTCTCTTTCTAGGAAAAAAGATGGGTTTACTCAGCTTAAGAAGTCAAATTAATGCCTAGGGAAATAGGGCACCTTTATTATATGTAGACATGGTGCCACCTACGTGATAGTCATTTGATATTCAAGCCTAAAATAAATTTATGCCTTATATTATGCCTTTATATGGTCATAATAAGTCAAAGTATGTCTAGAGAAAAGCATTCTAAACATTTTCCCTAATTTTACCTTTGTAAAAATACATATATGCCCAAGGATCTGAATATTCAAAGATTGGTTTATAATACATTTGCCGGATTGAAGGACTTCATTTTTTGTTTTGAAGAAAATGTTTTCTCTCTTTTAATGAAAAAAAGTTGTAAAGTATTTTTTGGAAGGCTTAAAGTTGGTTTGAATGCATAAAATACTTTGTAGGGGTTAGAAGTAACAGTTTAAGAGAATAATATCAATTAGCAAAAAATAAATTTTGAGCAGTTTACCAATGATAGGCATGAATAATTCAAAGTCAAGTATGTTATATTTTCTAAACTTAAGAGTACAAATACTTGTATTATCCATCTACACAGCATAAAAAATTACTCCAGATCTTAGCCACTCAAAATAGCAAACATGTATTATCTCATGGTTTCTGTGAGTTAGAAATCTGGGTACAGTTTAGTTGGGTTTCTCTGGTGCAAGGAATCTCTTCAGTGTTCAGTCAAGCTATCAGCTAAAGATAGGGTTTTATCTATAGCCTGGGTAGTGGAGTGTACTTTTGCAAACCTACACATGTGGCTATGGCAGTGTCTGATGTCTTGCTGGTAGTTCACCAAAGGACTCCCTCTGTTCTTAGCCACAGGGGTCTTTCCAAAAGGCAACTCAAAACATGGCATCTGGTGTCCCTCTGATCGAAAAAGGAAGTGAATACCCAAGATAAAAGTGATAATCTTTTAATAGCTTAATATCAAAAGTGACATGCCATTTCTTCTGGGCAATCTTCTGTTTGGAGTGAGTTCCTAGATTCAGATACACTCAGAGGAAAGGCTTCTCAAGCTTATGCATACCAAGTGGCAGAGATTATTGTGGACCATCTTAGAGGATGCCCACCACCAAGCTTATGGTTGAAGAAAAGAAATAGGCAACTATTTTAGAACAGTATTGTGTTACAACCAAATTGTGCATAGAATGTGCCCAATGGAGGAAAATCTCATCAGATTAAGTGTTCGATGTGGACTTTGCATTAGGAAGAATGTTCAAAAAAAATTTGGAAGTAACTAGCAACATATAGGGAAATGGCAGAAAGAATAACTTCTTATGGATGTAATGTGAAGGCAGGCATGGGAAGCTTGTACCCAAACTGCAGGTTGATTACTATAGTTAGAGGAGGCTCTATTCTGATGCATTAGGAAAGGCAAGGTTTGGGGTTTCTATGGGGAGATTACAGGGAAGAATCTTATAACTAAAACTTGGAATTTGAACATTATTTCTATAATTTGGGAAAACTTAGATAATATATGCATGGTCAACTTTGTATGTAGAAAGATCACCCTGGAGATGATGAATATGAAGCAGTAAAGGGGGCTTAACAGGACATACTTGAAATATATCATAGTGAGTAATGTGATGTGTTCAGGGAAAGGATTAGAAGTATAATTCTTAGTATTTGATATGATGGTTAGTTTGTTTATAGAGTTATCGTGGTTTAGGGCTTAGAAATTTTTTTTAAAAGGAGGCTGAATATTGCAAAAGTTTATGAAAGGACACTGGTATAATAAAACATTTCATATTGCATAGACAAGTCTCTTTTAACAGTGAAGTATCAGATGTTGTGTAACTGGTATGATGTGCACTAATATTAAAGTGTTAAACATGGATATGTTTATGTCCTTCATACATCTTAATTTTATAACTTTTTTCTATAGAAAGTACAATAACTTTTGTCAACTTCATAATGTGAAAATATTAGGGAGGATTACAAAGACAGCTTTGGGCAATCATCCAAGTGTTGAAAGTTGGTAACTCTGCTTAGAAAATTCAAGCATACATAAAGAATTCTCAAAACTAAAGAAATTAAAATTATGTCCAATTCAAATTCTAAATGGAACAAATAAAAAAAATGAAAATGCATTCACCTCCTAAACTGTAGGTTCTACAAATTCATAAATAACAAATAATAACATAAATTTCCAATTACCTAGTGAATTGTTAAATTGAGCCTATTAGTCAATGTATCTTGACTTTAATAGTCCCTGTAATGGAGTCAAAGTACTGTGATACTGTGGTGTTGTTTTAGTCAGGTTTTTTCACCACTTTGACCAAAGACCAGACAAGCAAAAACAGAGGAGGAAAAGTTTATTTGAGGTTCACAGTTTCAGATGTCTCAGGTCATAGATGGCCAATTCCAGTACTCTGGGTCCAAGATGAAGCAGAACATCACAGGGGAAGAGTGTGGTAAACAAAAGTAGCTCAGGGCATGGAAACAGGAAGCAGAGAGCTCTGCTTACAAGGGACAAAATATAAACCTCAAAGACATACCCCTAGTGATCTATTTCAAGTGAATTAATGCACTCATTAGGCCAAGGCTCTCATAACCCAATCATTTTACCTCTAAACCTTCTTGCATTGTCTCATACATAAGCTTTTGGGGGACACCTCCTATCTAAACCATAGCAATTATCAAATAAAGTTAGTGACAAAAATGCCACCAAGATGGCATAACAGGATATCCCAGGCTTTACTTCCCTCTACTGATGGGTGAACTAGCAATTCCCTCCCCATAGACAATAACACCTTGGTGAAAACCCACAACACGGGAATAAGACTGAGTCACCTGCATGTTCCATAGAACTGAATAAAAATTCATGTTGAAAGGGTAGGAGAAAAGGTCTCACTTGGACAATGCTACTCCTTCCCCAAGTCAGTTCAACATGACATGGAGAGAAATCCTCATGTTCCATGACTGGTAAGGAGGTAAAAGATATCAGGAGAGGTCAATAACAACCTTCACTAATGTTCTGAGAGGCTCCCCAAGAAGGCCACTCCATTCTCAGTTTACAGAGAACTTAGGGGTAAACTAAACAGCGAGACCATCTGGGGCCAAATAGAAACAAAGCAAGGAAGCAGAACCTTCAGAAACCAGTGCTTTGATTTAAAAAAAAAAGATCAGTGTACCTGCCAGCAGTGGCATTTGATCAGAGATACCAGTCAGCAGCATAGCCCACCCGCTAAGCAGCTCTAGTCGCTCCTAGAAAAGATAGGAAGTATTTGCTACTTGACTTGAATCCCTAAACAGCCAGCATCCTGGTCCATCCTCAGTCCATAACCCACAGATCTCCTAGGGAGATCATAATAAAGACACATAAAGATCAACTAGCAATTTCAGCCCTCCCAGGGAGGGAGAAGAGTCTCCCAATGAATTCTGACAACGGTCAGACACTAATTGTGCCATATCCAGGAGTGTGAAAAGCTCTCTCCAATGCCTCAGAGATTAACCCCAGTACTCACCAGGGAAGGACATACCAAGACTGCAAAGTACAATAATAAGCAGGCCCCAGATCAGCTGCATCTGAGAGTTCAGACAGTGCTCCCTACAGCCTCAAAGCCCTCTCCCAGACCTCAGTGATAGAAGGACATGACCACCACACTGAATTACAACACCAAGCTGGGACTCGTTGTGACATCCCTGGGAGGTTAAACAGTGCTCACTGCAGCCTCAAAGCCTACTCTAAGACCCTTCCCAGACAGGGACACAGTCACCACAGGGAATAAAGCCTGTACACAGGCACTAGTTCTTCCACACTCAGGTGTTTAGCCAGTGATCACCTCAGCCTCAAAGCTTACTTCCAGACTCCATCCAGGGCAGGAGGCAAATCTCACTAAACATTTCTACTGAGTATAGCAGTTGATCTATCCATCCTGATCCACTTAGCCATGGGTCCCCTGCTGCAACTCTCTCCAACTGCTGAACTAAAACAGTGATGCCTTCTGGTCGAGAGATACACTCTGTGGCCTTGCTACATCAGAAGCAATCACAGTGCTTATCCAGTAGCTCAGCCTAATTGCAGAGCTCAACCAGTGGTATCACCAAGTAGCAGAACATGCCCTGCTGCTCCACCTGAATTCAAAGCAAAGACAGCATCCCGGTCATCAAGGGAAGCTGAAAGTAAGCTCTGCCTGCATCGGGGCATTAGCAGTCAGACAGTTCAAGATCACAGGCTAGAATAAACAGTGAAGGCGTATCACTGCCAAAACATGCCTCCAGAAACCATGATCCATTTTTCCTCTTATAGTGACTTAGGTCAATTCTCTATCCTGGTTATTGTGAATAATGCTGCAATAAACATGGGAGTGTGGGTATCTTTTTGACAGACTGATTTTATTTCCTTTGGTGATATCCCCCATAGTGGAATTGCAGGTCATATGACAGTTCTATCATTAATTTTTTAGAACACCTGCATACTATTTTCTATAATCGCAGCACTAAGTTACATTACTTTCCACATTGTGTTTCTTTCCCATAACATCCTCATCAACAGTTGTTATAGTTTGCATTTTTTTCCCCAGTACTAGGGATTGAACCTGGGAACACTTTACCACTGAGTTCCATCTCCTCCCTTTTTATTTATTTAATTTTATTATAAAATAGTGTTTCATTAAAGTGCAGGGGTTGGCCTCAAACTTGCAATCTTCCTATCTCAGCCTCCCAAGTAAATGGGCTTATGGGCGTGGGCTACCATCCCAGGTTCTCTTTTTTCTTTTGATAATACTAATTCTAACTGGAGTGTGGAGACATTGCATTGTGGTTTTGATTATTAGTAATTAATTATTTGATTATTAGTAATCTAGAGTATTTTTTCATACAAGTTGGCCATTTGTAGGCCTTTTTTTTTTTTTATGAGTCTGTATTGAGCCATTAAATCTAGGGTCTCAAATATGGGTGAGTGCTCTACCACTAGCTACATCCCCAGTCCTTGTCTTATTTAATTTTGAGACAGGGTCTCACTAAGTTACCAAGGCCGATGTCCTGCCTCAGCCTCCAAATAGATGAAATTGTAGGCATGATCCACCAAAATCAGATCATTTGACTCATCCAATGAGTTAATGAAGAAGTTGAGAAGGAAATCTAAAGTTTTCTTGAAATGAGTGATAATGGAAATACATTTCCTCTTTAGGGAAATGTTTTCAGTTCAAAAATTATTATTACTATTATTATTACTACCTAGTGTTTGAGCACATATTATGAACATTAACCCTTTATCAGAGGTGTAGTTTGCAAATATTTTTTTTTTCCTGTTCTAGAGTTTTTCTCTTTACTCTGTTGATTGTTTCCTGGGCTGTGCAAATGACTTTTTGATTTTTACATTAATGTCATTCTGTTTGTCTCTTTTTTGTTTCTGAGGTCTTATTTCAAAAACTATTGCCAAATTGAATGTCCTGAAACATTTCCTCTAGGATTTTGTTTTGCAATTTCATAGTTTTGGTCTTATATTTAAGTATTACTCCATGTTGAATTGGTATTTGTTTATGCTGAGAGAAAGGGTTCTAGTTTCATTTTCCTGTAGGTGAATACCCAATATTTCCAGCACCATTTCTTGAAGAAAGTGTTAATTTTGAAATTTGCATTCTTTGCACTTTTGTTGATCACTTGACTCTAGATACATTTATTTTGGGGCTCTTCTATTGTTCTGTACATCTATTTGTATGTCAGTATCATGTTGTTTTGATTACTAGAACTTTAAGCATATTTTGAGGTCAGGAAAGGTGAGGTTTTCAGATTTGGTCTTTTGCTCAAGATAAATTTAGTTATTTGAGGCTTTTTGTGGTTCCATATGAATTTTAGGTTTTCTTTCTACCTATTCTGTGAAGAATGTCATTAGTTTTTGGTAAGGATTTCAGTGAATGCACAGATTGCTTTGGATACTGGATATTTTTAAAATATTCTTCCTAATACATAAATGAAAGATATATTTTCATTTAATGCACTGTTCAGTTTTTTTAATCAAAGTTGTATAGTTTTCATATAGAACTCTTTGACCTCTTTGACTAAATTTATCCCTGGGTATTTTTTGTTTTTGGTAACAATTATAAAGGAATGATTTACTAATTTATTTTTCAGATAATTACTGTTATGTATAGAAATGTATCTGGTTTTTATATGTCAATGTTATATTCTGTAACTTTAGTGAATTCATTTATTATTTCTAAAAGTTAGTGGAAAATTGAAATCAAATGAAATATCTCTTGTCAACACAACACAAAAACACTAGAGATCTATGATAAGAAGAAGTTTTAGAACATATACAAAGACATGGAAATTAAACAATGTGCTTCTGGGCATCCAATGAGTCAATGAAGAAGTTGAGAAGGAAATCTAAAATTTTCTCAAGAAGAGTGATAATGGAAACACAGTACAGCAAAACCGTGGGATATAAGAAATGCAATGACAAGTAGCAAGTTCATAGCAACTAACCACCTGCATCAAAAATATAGAAGGGTCTCAAACAACTTAATATTTTACCTTGAGGAACTAGAAAATCAATAAAGTAAGCCCAAAGTAATAGGAGAGATATAAAAAAGATTAGAGCAGAAATAAATGAAATAGATTCTATAAAATATAAAGGATTAATGAAATGAAGAGTTGGTTTTGTGAAAGATAAATAAAATGGGAAAATTGTAGCTAGATTGATAAAAAGAAGTCTCAAATAAACAGAATTAAAGATGAACAAGGAGACATTACGACTGACATCACAGAAGTGCAAGCATCACCAACAAATTGAAAAGCCTATAAGTGAATGAATTCCTGGACACATGCATCTTACCAAGGTTTAATCATGAAGAAATAGAAAAGTTAAACAGACCAAGATTCAGCAACAAGACTCAAAGAGTAATAAAAAGTCTTTTCCAACGTTTTCTGGAAGTATTTAATTGATTAGCATAAATTTACAGTTAATATATTTATGATGTTGCAAGAATATATCTTTTTCATTTTTTGTTACTGGAGATTGAACCCAGGTGCACTTTACTACTGAGCTACATCTCTAGTCCTTTTTATTTTATTTTATCTTATTTATTTTGAGACAAGTTCTCCCTAGGTTGTCAGTGCTGACCTTGTGATTCTTCTGCTTCAGCCTCCCAAGTAACTGAAATTAAAGGCATGTGCTATGGTGCCTGACTATAATCTATCCTTACTATTCAGTTATTGTCCTTTTAACTTCATCTTCAATCTGTTTTCCTTCTTTTATTCTTGGTTTGGATTACTTTTGAAAGAAAGAAATTATATTGGTTAATATTCTATTTATTTCTTATGGAAATATCAAAGATTTGATGAACAAATACATTGTTCCCTTTGTTTAATATTATTCTTTTTAAAACTTCCTTTGTTCTTAGTACAACATATCACTTTTCTTAGAATATAATTATGTGTTTATTTTGACTCTTTCATATTTATTCATAAATATAAATTTGTTGCATACTGCAGTTTTGACTGGATACCTTCTAATGCTTATTATATGTATACAATTATTTTAATGACTTATCTAGGCACTTAAACAGAAATAGTATTTTTATATGATTTCAATGAAATTTGATTATTAAAATTTAAGACTTGATTGTCCAAATATATAACTCATCTGAGCTTTGGTTTGGAGAATTTCTTGAGGTTCTTCTTTTTTTTAAAAAATTATTTGTTCTAATTTGTTGTACATGACAGTAGAATGCATTTATACATTTTGATAGATCATACATAAATAGAGTATAATTTCTCATTTTTTTGATTGTACTTATTATAGGATCACATCCATCATGCTGTCATTTATGTACATGAGGTAATAATGTCTGTTTCACTCTACTATCTTTCCTGCCCTCACTCCCCTTCCCCTCCTTTCACTCCTCTCTACCAAATATAAAGTAACTCTATTCTTCCCTATCTCCCCATTGTGAATTAGCATCTGCATATCAGAGAAAACATTCTTTTTTTATCACTTAGTACATGCCTCACTTTTTATACAAATGCACATTGTAAAACAGATTATTTGTAAAATAAGTTGATAACTTGATAACATACATGTGTCCAGGAATTCATCCACTTCTTATAGGTTTTCCAATTTGTACGTGTATATACACATTTTATCATTTTCATTTGTCAATATATCTAAAACTACTTATTTCTATATTCATACCAATCTAGCCTACCAATGTCAATCTCACTTTTCTTGGTGATGCTCCTTATGATTGTTTCCTTACATATTTGATATTCCTGTTTAGTTAATTAATGTATAGACAATCTTAATTAGGCTTTCTGGTACATTATATTATACAGCATATGTTGTAAACAGGACATAATCATATAATACTTTTAGCATAAATTAACTGATGTATTATTTAACTTACTTATGTTTATTACCACAAATGAAAAATTTGGATTTTTGTTATTCTCTTCGTTACTTATTATGCTTTATTAAAAATAATGACATTTCTTCACGGGGCGATCCAAGATGGCGGCCTAGAGGGAGACTGCACCCCCAGTCGCTCCAGAACCCTGGAGTTAAGAAGGGGAGGCATTGAGAGACTCGGACTGAAATAGAGTCACGGGTGAGTCTGCCCACTGGGTAAAGCTCGGCCCGGGTGGCAGGCCCAGATAGAGGTGGCTTATCGGAGCCGGGCAGGGCAGCTAGAGTCATTCACAGGCAGCCCTGCGCACTCCGGCGGTGGGCCCCGCCCACACAGCCAGCTTCTCCAGGTTCTCGGAATGGAACTGGCCCGCTAGTGAGAGCCTTTCTGACCAGAACAAGCTCCGAGTCCCGGAGCCACTGCAGCGCAGTGTACTCCGGCAACGAACCAGCGGAGAGCCGTGATCAGCAAGCAGCCTCTGGGATTAGGGCAGGGCAGCCAGAGACCTCTTCAGGCGGCTCTGCCCACTCCGGCTGCAGGCTCTCTTCACGGGGCGATCCAAGATGGCGGCCTAGAGGGAGACTACACCCCTAGTCACTCCAGAACCCAGGAGTTAAGAAGGGGAGGCATTGAGAGACTCGGACTGAAATAGAGCCACAGGTGAGTCTGCCCACTGGGTAAAGCTCGGCCCAGGTGGCAGGCCCAGATAGAGGTGGCTTATTGGAGCCGGGCAGGGCAGCTAGAGTCTTCCCAAGGTAGCCTTCCACACTCCGGTAGTGGGCTCCTCCCACACGGCCAGCTGCACGGCGCAGGCCCACAGTGAGAGCATTTCCGCACAGAGCCAGTTCCAAACCGTGGAACCAGTAGGGGGCTAGGGGCAGTTTTCTTCGGATGAGCTGCTTTATCAGATTCCTCCAAGACATCAGGCTACTGAAGGCTGGGAGGTGATACACTGGAAATCTACCGGGACACTATAAGCCAGTAGCGGAAAACTGCAATATCTCAGGGTCCCACTGACAACTGACCAATATGAGAAAACAAGGGAAGAAAATGTCCCAAACAAACCTAGATACTACATCAATAAAACCCAATGACAGCACAGCAGAAGAAATGTCAGAAAGGGAGTTCAGAATGTACGTAATTAAAACGATCAGGGAAGCTAATGAGGAGATGAAAGAGCAAATGCAGGCATTGAAGGAGGAGATGAAAGAGCAAATGCAGGCACTAAATGATCGCACCAATCAACAGTTAAAAGACCAAATACGGGAAGCAAGAGATCATTTCAATAAAGAGTTAGAGATACTGAAAAAAAAAGCAAACTGAAATACTTGAAATGAAGGAAACAATAAACCAAGTTAAAAACTCCATAGAAAGCATAACCAATAGGATAGAACACCTGGAAGACAGAACCTCAGACATTGAAGACAAATTATTTAATCTTGAAAGCAAAGTTGGCCAAACAGAAAAGATGGTAAGAAATCATGAACAGAATCTCCAAGAACTATGGGATATCATGAAAAGACCAAATTTGAGAATTATTGGGATTGAGGAAGGCTTAGAGAAACAAACCAAAGGAATGAACAATCTATTCAATGAAATAATATCAGAAAATTTCCCAAATTGGAAGAATGAAATGGAAAACCAAGTACAAGAGGCTTATAGAACTCCAAACATACAAAATTACAACAGACCCACACCAAGGCACATTATTATGAAAATACCTAACATACAAAATAAAGACAGAATTTTAAAGGCCACGAGAGAAAAGAATCAAATTACATTCAGAGGGAAACCAATAAGAATATCAGCAGATTTTTCAATCCAGACCCTAAAAGCTAGAAGGGCCTGGAACAACATTTACCAAGCCCTGAAAGAAAACGGATGCCAACCAAGAATCTTATACCCAGCAAAACTTACCTTCAAATTTGACGATGAAATAAGATCCTTCCATGATAAACAAAAGCTAAAGGAATTTACAAAAAGAAAACCAGCATTACAGAACATTCTCAGCAAAATATTCCATGAGGAAGAGATGAAAAACAACGATGCAAATCAGCAACAGGAGGCGCTAGCCTAAAGGAATAGCCAAATAAAGGAGAAACCAAATCATGTCAAAAACAAATATGAGTCAATTGACTGGGAATACAAATCATATCACAATAATAACCCTGAATGTTAATGGCCTGAATTCATCAATCAAAAGACACAGACTGGCAGGTTGGATTAAAAAGAAAAATCCAACAATATGCTGCCTGCAAGAGACTCACCTCATAGAAAGAGACACCCATAGACTAAAGGTGAAAGGATGGGGAAAAACATACCATGCACACGGACACAGCAAAAAAGCTGGAGTATCCATCCTCATCTCAGATAATGTGGACTTCAAACCAAAACTAATCAGAAGGGATAAAGAAGGACATTACATGCTGCTTAAGGGAAGCATAAATCAGCAAGACATAACAAGCATAAATATCTATGCCCTGAACATTGGCTCATCCATTTATGTCAAACAAATCCTTCTCAATTACAGAATTCAAATAGACCACAACACAATAATACTAGGCGATTTTAACACACCTCTCTCACCACTGGATAGATCGTCCAAACAAAAATTGAATAAAGAAACTATAGATCTCAACAACACAATCAGCAATTTAGACTTAACCAACATATATAGAATATACCATCCAACAAAGAACGAATACACTTTCTTCTCAGCAGCACATGGATCCTTCTCTAAAATAGACCATATTTTATGCCACAAAGTTACTGTTAGCAAATACAAGAAGATAGAGATACTACCTTGTACTCTATCAGATCATAATGGATTGAAATTAGAAATAAATGACAGAATAAAAAACAGAAACTTCTCCAATACCTGGAGACTAAATAATACACTATTATATGATGAATGGATAACAGAAGACATCAGGAGGGAAATAAAAAAATTCTTAGAAGTAAACGAGAACAAAGACACATCATATCAAAATCTCTGGGACACTATGAAAGCAGTACTTAGAGGAAGATTTATTTCAGGGGGTGCATTCAAAAAAAGAAGTAGAAATCAACAAATAAACGACTTAACACTACAGCTCAAAGCACTAGAAAAAGAAGAGCAGACCAATACCAAAAGTAGTAGAAGACAGGAAATAGTTAAAATCAGAGCCGAAATCAACGAAATCGAAACAAAAGAAACAATTGGAAAAATTAACAAAATAAATAGTTGGTTCTTTGAAAAAATAAATAAAATTGATAAACCCTTAGCCACACTAACAAAGAGAAAGAGGGAGAAAACTCAAATTACTAAAATTCGGAATGAACAAGGAAACATCACAACAGACACGAGTGAAATACAAAACATAATTAGAAGCTATTTCGAAAATCTATACTCCAACAAAACAGAAAACCTCGAAGACATCAACAAATTTCTAGAGACATATGAACTACCTAAACTGAACGAGGAGGACATACACAACTTAAATAAACCAATTTCAAGCAATGAAATAGAAGAGGTCATCAAAAGCCTACCAACAAAGAAAAGTCCAGGACCAGATGGGTTCTCAACCGAGATCGACAAAACCTTTAAAGAAGAGCTCATTCCAATACTTCTCAAACTATTCCATGAAATAGAAGAGGAGGGAACCCTACCAAACTCGTTCTATGAAGCCAATATCACCCTGATACCTAAACCAGACAGAGACACATTGAGGAAAGAAAATTTCAGACCAATATCCTTAATGAATATCGATGCAAAAATTCTGAACAAAATTTTAGCAAATCGCATACAAATATATATTAAAAAGATAGTGCACCACGATCAAGTGGGTTTTATCCCAGGGATGCAAGGTTGGTTCAACATTCGGAAATCAATAAATGTCATTCACCATATCAACAGACTTAAAGTTAAGAATCACATGATTATTTCAATAGATGCAGAAAAAGCATTTGATAAAATACAGCACCACTTCATGCTCAAAACACTAGAAAAAATTGGGGTAGTGGGAACATTCCTAAACATTATAAAGGCAATCTACGCTAAGCCCATGGCTAATATCATTCTAAATGGTGAAAAACTGAAAGTGTTCCCCCTAAAAACTGGAACAAGGCAGGGATGCCGTCTTTCACCACTTCTATTCAACATCATCCTTGAAACTCTAGCCAGAGCAATTAGACAAACCAAAGAAATTAAAGGGATACGAATTGGAAAAGAAGAACTCAAACTATCCCTGTTCGCTGATGACATGATTATATATTTAGAGGAACCTGGAAAATCCACCAGAAAACTTTTAGAACTCATAAGTGAATTCAGTAAAGTAGCAGGTTACAAGATCAATGCTCATAAATCCAATGCATTTTTATACATAAGTGATGAATCTTCAGAAAGAGAAATTAGGAAAACTACCCCATTCACAATAGCATCGAAAAAAATAAAATACTTGGGAATCAATCTCACAAAAGAGGTGAAAGACCTCTACAATGAGAACTACAGAACACTAAAGAAAGAAATTCAAGAAAACCTTAGAAGATGGAAAGATCTCCCATGTTCCTGGATAGGCAGAATTAATATCGTCAAAATGGCTATACTACCTAAAGTGCTATACAGATTCAATGCAATTCCAATTAAAATCCCAATGATGTACCTTGCAGAAATAGAGCAAGCAATTATGAAATTCATCTGGAAGAATAAAAAACCTAGAATAGCTAAAGCAATCCTCAGTAGCAAGAGCGAAGCAGGGGGTATTGCAATACCAGATCTTCAACTCTACTACAAAGCAATAGTAACAAAAACGGCATGGTATTGGTACCAAAATAGACAGGTAGATCAATGGTACAGAATAGAGGACATGGACACAAACCCAAATAAATACAATTTTCTCATACTAGACAAAGGTTCCAACAATATGCAATGGAGAAAAGATAGCCTCTTCAACAAATGGTGCTGGGAAAACTGGAAAACCATATGCAATAGAATGAAATTAAACCCCTATCTCTCACCCTACACAAAACTCAACTCAAAATGGATCAAGGACCTCGGAATCAGACCAGAGATCCTGCATCTTATAGAAGAAAAAGTAGGTCCAAATCTTCAACTTGTTGGCTCAGGATCAGATTTCCTTAACAGGACTCCCATAGCACAAGAAATAAAAGCAAGAATCAACAACTGGGATAGATTCAAACTTAAAAGCTTTCTCTCAGCAGAGGAAACTATCAGAAATGTGAAGAGAGAGCCTACAGAGTGGGAGAATATCTTTGCCAACCATACCTCAGATAGAGCGCTAATTTCCAGAATCTATAAAGAACTCAAAAAACTCTACACCAAGAATACAAATAATCCAATCAACAAATGGGCTAAGGAAATGAACAGACACTTCACAGAAGAAGATGTACAAGCAATCAACAGATATATGAAAAAATGTTCAACATCCCTAGTAATAAGGGAAATGCAAATCAAAACTACCCTAAGATTTCATCTCACCCCAATTAGAATGGCGATTATCAAGAATACAAGCAACAATAGGTGTTGGCGAGGATGTGGTGAAAAAGGAACACTCATACATTGCCGGTGGGGTTGCAAATTAGTGCAGCCACTCTGGAAAGCAGTGTGGAGATTCCTCAGAAAGCTTGGAATGGAAACACCATTTGACCCAGCTATCCCACTCCTTGGCCTATACCCAAAGGACTTAAAATCAGCATACTACAGAGATACAGCCACATCAATGTTCATTGCTGCTCAATTCACCATAGCCAGATTGTGGAACCAACCTAGATGCCCTTCAGTTGATGAATGGATAAAGAAACTGTTGCATATTTATACAATGGAATATTACTCCGCAATGAAGAATGATAAAATTATGGCATTTGTAGGCAAATGGTCGAAATTGGAGAATATCATGCTAAGTGAGATAAGCCAATCTCAAAAAACTAAAGGACAAATGATCTCGCTGATAAGCGGATGAAGACATATAATGGGGGGTGGGAGGGGCTAGCATTAGGTTTAGCGTTAGGTTTAGAGTTAGACTAAGGAGAGCGGCAAGAATGAAGGAAAGAAGGACTGTGTAGAGGGAAAAGAGGGGAGGGAGGGGTGGGGGGAGGGGAAAAATAAAATAAACATCATTACCCTATGTAAATGTAAAAAAATTAAAAAAAATGATAAATATCTACATATCAAGGACATGACAGAGATCTTCATGAAACAGAAACTTTAAGACAATGCAAAAAGAAAAAGACATAAGCACAATAAAAATAGGATTGTAACACAACTTTCATCGGAAAGCAAAGTATCAAAACATAAGTTTGGATGCAAAAAATAATGAATATGTGCAATTTAAATGGTTTTTAAAAACATATATTGATCAAGCACCATTGACAGTACACATAGAATTTTTAAATGATGATATATTAGTTAATAAAGAAAACCTCAGTACATTTATTAAGATAAAAAGATGGAAAGTTATTATCTAATCACTATAAAGAAGTATTAAAGATGCTGGGCCGGTGGTGCATACCTGCAATCCCAGTGACTTGGGAGGCTGAGGAAGGAGGACGACAAGTTCAAAGCCAGCCTCAGCAACTTAACAAAGCCTTAAGCAACTTAGCTAGACTCTGCCGCAAAATAAAAAATAAAAAGTTCTGAGGATGTTGTTCAGTGATTAAACATCCCTGGGTTGAATTCCCCAGTGCTAAGCAGAAAAAAAAAAAAAAAAAAAAAAAAAAAAAAGAAAAAGAAAAAAAAAGAAAAAAGAAAAAAGAAAAGAAATATTAAGGCAAAATTAAGTAGCAGAATTAAAAATACTCATACAAATCCCTTTTACCTGAATATTAAGATTTTATTTAAAAAGTTGTTGAATAGAGTATTAAAGTATTGCTAAGGAAAAAATGACATTAAAATACATCTCACTCCTTATTAAAGTAAGACCCGCACCAGAGCATTATTCATAAAAAAATACTGATTTATTATTAATAAAAGATTTAAAAATAAAGTTAGTAAGAAGAGGTAATGGTCCATTAGCAATAGCCTCAAAAAAAAAAAAAAAAAAAAAACGTGGGAATCAACCTAACCAAAGAGGTAAAAGATGTTTACAATGAAAACTACAAAACATTGAAGAAAGAAATTGAGGAAGACCTTAGAAGATGGAAAGATCTTCCATGTTCTTGGATAGACAGAATTAATATAATCAAAATGGCCATACGTCCAAAGGCACTATACAGATTTAACACAATTCCAATTAAAATCCCTATGACGTTTCTCTTAGAAACAGAAAAAGCAATCACGAAATTCATCTGGAAGAACAAATGACCCAGAATAGCCAAAGCAATCCTGGGCAGGAAGAGTGATGCAGGAGGTATCACAATACCAGACCTTAAACTGTACTATAGCGCAATAGTAACAAAAATGGCATGGTACTGGCACCAAAATAGACAGGTAGATCGATGGTACAGGATAGAAGACACGGAGACATACCCACATAAGTACAGTAACCTCATACTAGACAAAGGTGCCAAAAACTTACAATGGAGAAAAGATAGCCTCTTCAACAAATGGTGCTGACAAAACTGGAAATCCATATGCAGTAAATGAAACTAAACCTCTATCTCTCACCCTGTACAAAACTCAGCTCAAAATGGATCAAGGATCTAGGAATTAGACCTGAGATCCTTCACCAAACAAAGGAAAAAGTAGGACCGAATCTCCATCATATTGGCTTAAGACCAGACTTCCTTAACACGACCTCCATAGCACAAGAAATAAAAGCAAGAATCAATAAATGGGATGGATTCAAACTAAAAAGTTTTTTCTCAGCACAGGAAACAATCAATAAAGTGAAAAGAGAGCCTACAGAGGGGAGAAAAATCTTTTCTACACACACTTCAGACAGAGCACTCATCTCCAAAGTTTATAAAGAACTTAAAAAACTTTACACCCAAAATACAAAGAATCCAGTTAATAAATGGGCTAAGGAAATGGGCAGACACTTCACAGAAGAAGATATACAGGTGATAACAAATATATGAAAAAGCGCTCATCATCCCTAGTAATTAGATAAATGCAAATTAAAACCACCCTAAGATTTCATCTAATTCCAATTAGAATGGCTATTATCAAGAACACAAGCAATAATAAGTGGTGGCTTGGGCACACTCATACATTGCTGGTGGAGTTGCAAATTGGTGCAACCACTCTGGAAAGCAGTATGGAGATTCCTCAGAAAGCTTGGAATGGACCCACCATTTGAACCAGCTATCCCACTCCTCAGTTTATGCCCAAAGAACTTAAAATCAGCATACTACAGTGATCCAGCCACATCAATGTTCATAGCAGCTCAATACACAATAGCTAGATTGTGGAACCAACCTAGATGGCCTTCAATTGACAAATGGATAAAGAAACTGTGGTATAGATGCAGCCACATCAATGTTCATAGCTGCTTAATTCACAATAGCCAGATTGTGGAACCAACCTAGATGCCCTTCAATTGATAAATTGCTAAAGAAACTGTGGTATATTTATACAATGGAATATTACTCAGCCATAAAGAGTAATAAAATTATGGCATTTGCAGGCAAATGGATGAAATTGGAGAATATCATGCTAAGTGAGATAAGCCAATCTCAAAAAACCAAAGGAAGAATGATCTTGCTGATAAGCGGATGATGACATATAATGGGGGTGGGAGGGGGCAAGGATGGAGGAAGGAGGGACTGTATAGAGGGAAGAGAGGGGTGGGGGGAAAGGGAAAAAAATAACAGAATGAATCAAACAACATTACTCTCTGTAAATGTATGATACACAAATGGTATGCCTTAACTCTGTGTACAGAGAATCAACATGTATCCCATTTGTTTACAAGAAAAATAAATTTAAAAAATAAATAAATAAAAGGAAAACTGAAAAGGAAAAAAAAAGAAACTGTGGTATATATACACAATGAAATATTACTCAGCCATAAAGAAGAATAAAATTATAGCAAATGCTGGTAAATGGATGAAGTTGGAAAATATCTTGCTAAGTGAAATAGGCCAAGCCCAAAAAACCAAAGGCCGAATGTTTTCTCTGATAAGTGCTTGACATTATATAATGGTGGGGGGTGGCGGGGGAAAGAGAAGAATGAAGGAACTTTGGATGGTGTGGGAGGGAGGGGAATGAAAAAAACAGTAGAATGAAACAGACAGTATTACCCTATATATATGTTTGATTACATGAATTGCGTGAATATACATTGTGTACAACCATAGAAATGAAAAGCTGTATCCCATTTGTGTACAATGAATCAAAATGTGTCTGTAAAAATAAAAAATATTTTAATTAAAAAAAAAGAAGAGGTAATGGATTCTTCTGAAAAGAAAGAAGAAATGATATAAAGATAAAAACTGAAAATAATGTTAGGAAATAGAAAAACAATGAAAATAATTGAAAAAATGTGAGATCTTTGAAAAGAGTAAATAAAATAAAGCAATTAGCCAATCTAATCAAGAAAACTAAAGGAAAAAGGGCAAAAATTTACAAAATAAAAATTACTAGGAGAAATAAATAATGAAACCCAGAAAATCAAAAAGTAGGAACATGAGTCTATTTTGCACATCTATCTACAAATTCCATTGGAAAATTGAAAGAATCAGGTAACTTTCTTCAAAGATCTAATAAACCTGATTTGACCAAGGTAGACATAGAAAATTAAACTAGACAAACTCCCATAGAATAAATAGATATATACATCAACACAACCTGTGGTTACTTCCCATCCCAGCCCACAACTCCTCAAAAGGGAACCAGTGGGTAGGAAGTGGGAGGGGAAAGGGAAAAGGAAAAAAAAAAAAAAAAGAGAAAGAAGAAAGAATAATGCTCTATCTATAGGAAGACTGGAAATAACCGTTATAATAGGCAATATTGACAAAATTTTCTGTTCCAAAATTCCATTGCCTTTTTTCATCCTCATTTGTGTTCATCAGAAAAACAAGTCAGAAAAAAAAACAAAGAAAAACTCAATATTTAGGTAAGTGATTCTGCAATTTCTCTTTTATGCCCTATGAACAAATAGTACTACATAGTACTTCATCAGTCACAAATATTTGTTCATTGACTACTGCAGAAAGTAAATGAGCCAGATTTTGTAGCAAAAATAAACAAGCATGCTGTAAAAAAAAAATTATATATATATATATATATATATATATATATATATATATATATAAATTTAAAGACACTAAGGAAAAAATGTTATCACGGGAAATTGCCAATTCTGCAGAAAAGAAGATACTTCTAATACTACCTAAATAGTTTCAGTACATGAAAAATTAAATACAACTCCAAAAGTACTTTGAAGAAAGGAAACATGGATACATAGGTTAAATGTTTACGTTACACAAAAATGAAACCTGGATTCAAATAAAAATAAAATAAAAATCCTAAATAAAATATTAGCAAGCCTAAATTTAGAATATTAAGAAATAATAACTCATGATAATCATGACTAAGCTTATTGCAGGATGATAAGTAAAATTTATATTATGAAATCAATAAATATAATTAACACATTATTTCATGAAAAATCTCTTGTGTTCAGCTGCATTAATGCTGAAAAGGCATTGGACACTATCTGATACTTCTGATTGAAAAGAAACAAATAAAAAAGTTAATGGAAGACCAATCAATAGACACTTATTTAATATGGTAATATATACACATTTCATTCCATAGTCAGCATCTTTTTAAAATGTGGAAACATTAGGCCCATTTCCAACTAGGGTCAGGAGTAATGAATATATATATCATATTTTAAATATGACTTTATTGGAGCTATTGTAGGTGCCAATAGATGTAATAAGGGGAAAAAAATTGAGAGGTGTCAGCCCTGGATAAAAAGAAGTAAAATTATCTTTTTTGTCACATTGTATGATGTGTGTACATAGGAAGATCAAAGGTACTCAATGGGTGAGCAGAATCCCAAATTAAAATACAAAAAATAAGTTTCCTTTACAAAATGATAATCCATTAGAAGAAAAGTGAAAGAGAATCTTTTAAAAGGGAACAAAAAGATAAAATACCTGGGAACACAAAGAAAGTACAAAGAATTAGAACACAACTGGATATCACAATAGGAAACCTGAGTATGATTATGCACAAGGGAACCCACTGTTCTGTACAATTAATATGCACCAATAAAAAAGAAAGATTTGAATGCATGGCAATAAACTGATATTCTTAGGTAACATAATCCAACATCATGAAGATAACAATTCTCTTTAAGTTAACTTCCTAAATACAATCCCCCCAGAAAATAAAACAAAACAAAAACCAAAAAAGACAAAAAATAAAATCCTGATTACTATAGAAAGATAATAAAGAACAGAGAGGAAAACTTCCAGATATAGAGAAATAGCTAAAGGGTATACAAAAGATAAAATGTGGTATATAATAATTTGACTTCTAAAATATGTGGGAAAAATATATTTTACTACTGTTTTTTGAAATAATTGAATAGCCACTTAGAAAAAATAAATGGGTCAGAATTCTATAGTGTGAATAAATGAAGCTTTAGCTTTCAGAGTAAATTATGCACAAATTCCTTTATAATCTGAGAACATGAAAAATCTTTCTAATAATTTAAGACAAAATTCAGAAGCAGTAAGAGGAAGGATTGATAAATTCATATCCATATGGTCTCACAGTTATGATTGTTCAAAGAATGATTTTTTGACTTTACAGTAGTGGTAGGAAAGTCATATACATTCAGTGGAAACCAACTTCAACTTTTGAATTGTGATTTTCCTAGCCTACCAATAAGTGGTACACTATCCTCCAGAGATGCTGATGAGCTGTAGAGAACCATAAATCTGTCAGTCATGCTATCACAACCATGAACAATGTATACTCCAGTGTTATAAATTATGATGGTGGTTGTTCAGGTGTATTCAATGCATCACTTGATGAAAATACCATAAATTAAAAATTCATTGAAGGTATCAAACCTATCAAAACATATGCAACCTCATCATAAGTAGAAAAACATTTATATGTATATATATATATATATATATATATACACACACACACATATATATACATATATATATTTATTATTGTTTGTGATGTTTTAAAAAGTTTGTGCAGGGATGATGTGAAGGAAGTTCCATAACCAAAATGAGGCAGAGGTAAAAATATTTCCAACTTTTTTTATAAACAATTATTTCCATGTAAATAATGAGTTCTTTGAAATTAAGAGAAGATTGACAATAGATTAAAAGGCAATAAATATGAGAATAAATTCTGAGGGAAAAAAACCCTTAAAAATATGAGCACATGTACAACATCACTTACACAAACAACTGTGTAAATCAAAATTACACTAAAATATCATTTCAAACTTGGAAAAATCAAAAAAAAGTTAACAAATAAATGTGTAAAGAAAACCCAAAGGACTGATCCCATTAGAATACAATAAACAAATGTTTATAGTTAGAAGGTTTGAATCAATCCAACAGGATGACTATGTAGTTTTTAAGCAGAGCTTTGGAGTACAGTTCTTCTCATGTGTTGCTGATGAGCATAAAAAATGCACATAGCTACTAGTGGATTATCTGGCAGTATCAAGATTAATTACATATGCATTTTCCCTTTGATCCAGGAATTCTACTTCTTGGAATTCACCCTTTGGAGAAACCTCCACGTATGTGAAGCAAGATATGCCCAAGGTTTTCCTGTAGCATATTTGTAAAAGAAAAATGTTGGACACCAACTAAATGCTCATCATCACAGCCTAACTGAATAAACTGAAAAACACTAAAAAAAAGGAAGCATTACAAGACCTCAAAGGAGCTGTGGAGAGTCCTTTATTCTAGTATGGGTTATCAAGAACACAGAATTTTATTTTTGGAAAAAATTTAAAAAATCAAACAAAATTAACAAATAAATGTTAATTTCTATATATATAAAATGTATATATATATGTACACACATATAAAAAATATATAAATGTATATATGTATATATATACATAAACATATATAGATAGATAATGTATGTGTATAAGTAGACTATATATATGTGTGTATGTGTATCTGAAAAAATAGAGAACCTTAATATAAGGCAAATAGGCAAAATGTTATCAATAAATATAGATAGTATGAATGTGAATATACACTGTACTATTTTTTTTGCAGCTTCTATGTTTGAATTTTTTTATAATTAAAAATTAGAGGAAGCAATCAAATTTGATAAGAATGAAATTTTATTTTTCCACATTCAAGATAAAGAATTTTTCTTGCATTTATTATTCACTAAGTTTTCACAATCATAAACATTTTAATTTTCAACCTATATTATTATTACACATATAATTTACATTAAAATTTTACATTTTATTCTGATTTTAATGGTATTAGTTACAATTATTTAAGAATCATTTGGTTTAACAGTTTCAGAGCTCTCAGGAAAACACTTTATTTTACAGTTTTAAGGTTTTAAGCATTTAGTTTTTCATAGTTACTGGAAATGTTACTTTTTATATATTTCGTGTCTTAAAATTAGATTTTCATATGAACAATTTGAGTATTAACTTTCCTTTTGAGTAGAATTTTTAAGTTTCTTCTAACTATAAATGTGTTTATTGTATTCTAATGGGATCAGGCCTTTGGGTTTTCTTTACACATTTATTTGTTAATTTTTGTTGATTTTTCCTCTAGGATTCTTTTAGGACTATATTTTCTTCTTGGATTATAAATATCTTTCAAGAACTTAAAAAATTCATGTCATAATCTGTATTTGTTTCCTGAAACAAATTACCAAAACTGTAGTGACTTTAAACAACACATTATTTACATATACAATTCTGGAGAACAGAAGTCTAAAATGAGTCTCACTGGGCTAAAACCAAGATGAATGGGGAGGGCTGACTCCTTCTGGAAGCTTCAAGGGAAATCTGTTCTTTGTCTTTTCCAGTTTCTGGAGGCTGCTGGCATTCCTTGGCTTGTGGTCGCATCAATTCATCTTTGCTTTCCAGGTCACATTGCCTTTTCTATGTCTGTAGTCCAATATTCCTCACATCCCTTTTCTAAGAAGATTTGTGAGTACAATTTTAACCTATCCACATAATCTAAGATAATGTCTCCACCTAAAAAATTAATGCTATCATCTCTGCAAAGTTCCTTTCATGATATAAAATAGACATTCACAGATTCCAGAAATTAGGATATAAATATCTCTATAGGTCATTATTCAGCCTACCAGAACCTTAACTTGATACTATTATAGGATCTGAGATACATTTCTTTTGGTGTTTGGATCATTTATTTTTTATTTTGGTCAAGAAATAATTTAATCTACATCATTATACATTGGATATCTTTTTTTTCTGGAAAACTAATAATTCTTCATTATTAGATTGGATTACTTTATCTTTTTTTTAGACATCACCTTCCTTAGTTTTTAATCATGCTTTTTTTTTCTGCATTCTGGATAAATTTCTCAAATACATCCTTCATATCGCTAACTTGATTTTCTGTAATCAAATCCAATCAGGATTGCTTCCAATGTAGATTTTTATTATTCCAGTCTTGTGCTGCCAGCCCCCCTTCCTATCTTAACTCAGTACTCTCCTTAAGTCTTCTTGCTTCTGTTTCGTATAACTCATTTCCTCTTGCATTATTTTGAGGACAACAAGCTGCTACTTGCTAAAAAAAAAAAAAAAAAAGAAAGAAAGAAAAAGAAAAAAAAAAAAGAAAAAAAAAGAGACTTCTTGTGAAAAAAAAACCCACCCTTCTTGTGAAGGTTCTTTTCAAAGATACATTTTTTTTCCTCTATCAGGCATATTTTCCTCTTCCTTTACATTGCTGTAGTAATTCCTTTGAGTATTTTTATTTGCCTTGAATGGGCAGAGTGTCTGTCCTTGGGGTAGATGCTAAGTTTCACAGCTTCAGTTACTATTTATTTGAATGGTAGGTGGTAGGTGATCCTCTTAAATCTCAGCCTGAAGCACGAGTCTAAACTTGATTTGCAATTCGTAGAGTAGTTCTATAAACTAAACTTGGATCATCTGCTGCTTCAATGTTAAGCTTCTCCTGTTCCAATATTCACTTACTGTTGGAATTCTTCTTTGTACATAAAAAGCTATATTCTGTCTAATTCCTTTAGTTCTTCCCAGTACCACTCTTTGCTTTTTCAGTTCTATGCTTTTGAACTGATCATTTGGATCAACATAGTTCTACTTAGGTAAAAGAAGGAGAGAAGCCAACACATGCTGGAGTTAGGATTGCTCACTGTGTTCTGATTTTTTTCACATGTCCTGTCTTATTTGGAACATTTATTTTGGTCCAGAATGTGGATTGCGTTGCATGTAGTGCAAGGATATTTTTTAACTATATTATCAAACAGAATTCTAACCATGATTAAGGTTCATAGCCCTTTCTTTGGTTCACTTTGAGTTATTGTTGAATCTCCTTGAGTATTTAATGGGGGAGTAGTAGGAACAATGTCATATGTATCAAATCTGAAGTGTCAAATATTTCTAAAACTTTCTTCTCTTTCAAATAGTAAATGATGTTCAGAAATATTCTTTCTTTAGATCTTGGAGTAGAATTTCCTTATCTCTTCTGTAACAATTTTTACAGGAATTGTTTTGTGTTTGTAACACTTTAGTCCCTCCCTTCCTTTCTCCTTTCTTCTTTTCATTCACCCTTCCTTTTCTTGCTTTTAAATGAAAAAATTCAATTCAAACATAGTGTTTAAAAGTGCCCCTGACTTTTCCTTGACTTCATATACTGTTCAACTGGGTGTTGGTCAGATCTTATTTAGAGTTTAAATTAATATGCATAACCTACAGCCTGATTCTCAGCATTCAGCAAGCATTTATCTATGGTGGCTTAGCTACCCTTACAAATTATCTATTTCCAGTGCTTGTTTTGTGACTCCAACACACAGTACATTAATGCTTCTATTCTCAGCCTGTACTCATATCTGTTCATGCTTACATCACATAAATTGTTTAGCTTCTGACCAATTCCAACCAAACTTCTAAATAAAGATTAAACCTATCAATAAAAGCTCAAAAGACAATTATAAAAGTTCACATTTGAGAGTTTCTACAATGTCAAATTCATAATAAGTTGACTATTTTAAAAAAATTATTTAAAAGTGATGCCATTTTCAAAAATAAAATAATTATTTTTGTGGATCAGAAGACAAAGTCCAATGTGAGAAGTGTTGCTGAATCTCCATATCTGCTGAGCTCAATGTATGACAGCAAATGGTCTTGAAATACTCTATTACTTTGTGGGAAATGGAGACTATCCGTGATAAATATTTGTTATGGTTTACATATGCAGTTTCTCTCAAAAGTTCATGTGTGAGACCGTGTAAGAATTTTCAGAGGTTAAATGATTAGATTATGAGAGGTAAAATATAATCAGTGGATTAATCTACTGATATGGCATAACCAATAGTAACTGTAGGTTTGCAGGATGTAATTGTAGGAAGCAGGTCACTGGGTGCTTGACTTTGGGGTTTACATTTTGTCCCTGATGAGCAAGACTCTAGACTTTCTGACAGTCATGTCCTGAGTTGTTTCCTCCACCATGCCATTCCAACATGTTATTCTATCTTATATTGGGCTCAGAGATACAGAGTTGGCCAAGCATGGACTAAACCTCTGAAACTGGGAGCCAAAATAAACTTTTCAATTAAATTGTTCTTGTCAAGTCTTTTGGTCATAGTGATGCAAAGCTGACTCAAGTAGAAATTGGTACTGAGCAGTGAGATCATATCTATGATTAATCTGTCCATGTGTCCATGTATTCAGATGCTTTTAGAGCCAATTTGGGGAAGGAGAAATGTTTTAGAGAATCAAACTAGAAAATCATTAGAACACTGTAAGCAGAACTTAATGGGTGATTCTTGTGGAAGCTCAGAAGACCTGAATGCTGATAGGACTAGGGGCGGTTAAGATGACTCTCAAGAGGTTTCAGAGGAGGAAGAAGACTTTATTTGAAATTGGATTAGAGGCCATTCATGTTACATTCTGGACAAGGAGTTATCTACATCATTACCATGTCTTAAGGTTTAGTTTATAGCTGAATTTAAAAGTGATGGACTGATTAATCTAATGGAAGAAATTTCAATGCAGCACAGCATTCAGGTGTTGGCATGTATATTCCTGGAGGCTTTTAGTCATTTATTGTGATGGTAAGGAGCAGAATGCAGGGCAGATTTGAAAAACTTCCAGTTTGTTGAGAAAAGTGTGAGTAAAACTGGGACTAAGGAAGCTGTGATTGTTCAAGAGATCATAGCCAATAAAGAGATGCTAAGTACTTTACTCAGAAGCAACATGAAAAATGGATTGAGATTATCTCAAGAATTGGCAAGACCTCATTTGTCTCATGTTAAAGAATGTAAAAGCAAAAAATTCTTGCACAGGGGGGCTTAGGAATTTGGTTTGGTGTGCTCAGCCACCCAAGCACTTACAGGTTTCTGCAGTTATGGTTCCATGTGTCTTAGCCACTGGTCAAGATGGCAGACCTTGATATCAACTACATGGTTATAATTCTGTAGAATTGTAGGATACTTGGGTTATGGGTACATGGAGCCTTCAACTGAGATTTCATTGGATTGCTTGGGAGGTCAGGCAAAGTCTAACAGCTTTGAAACCCACGTAGGGGTAGGCAGTTCCTGAGATGATAATGTATGAAGATGTGAGAAGGAAACCAAAGCTACAGTGGAGCTCCTTCAGATTCAGAGATTCTAGAATCATGGACTATTTACCAAGGAATCTGCATGAATTAAATAGAGGCAAGTCAAGATAGAGGCTATATGGCCTACAACCAGCAAGTCCATAGGATGGAGCTACACAAACTCTTTGGAGGGAACATTGGGATACCAGGAGCTATAGACTTGTTTGCCCAGCTGAAATTTGGTCTTCCTTTGGTCACCTCCTTTATTTCTATGCCTCTATTTCCCTTTTATGGAATTGAAATGGTTAATCTGTGCCATTAAAAATTGGATATATGTGACTTGCTTTTGATATTTGCAGGGGAGAAAAAGTGAGAATTTGGACTTGCATTTTTGGACAATTCTAGAACCATTAACACTGTGGGGACTCTTGGAAATGTACTGAATATATTTACATTGTGAAATATACATGAGATTTTACTTTTTGCTTTCTTCTACCACATTTTCTACCATGATGTTCTGTCTAAACCTTGAGAACTATAGAGTCAGTTGACCATGAACTGAAAGTTTGAAATTGTAAGCCAGGCAAGATCTAGATTCAGACCCATATTTTGAGGCATCATAAAGATGACAGTGACAGCAGAGGGGCCTTTCTGACCTGGTGGATTCCTGGATTACAGTTTTTACTATCCCTGAATTTCTGTGTATCCACTATCCCTTACACTGGCAGCAACTGTGGTAGCTCCTTGATTCCAACATTCCTCCAGGTTAATAACTTTTATCTAGTGATGGGTCAGGGGAGTATTATCCTGGATATTATTCCTAGGCTTAGAACACATGTATTTAACCCATCTAAAACTTTGTATGAGCAGTGAATTTCCTAAAGTATCTTTTTCTTCAAATACCTGGAGAACCTTATGAGGTGGGAATGTGGTTTGACTATCTGACATGACTTGGTTTGAAAGCCATGACTGTTTGACATGACCATCAGAAATATGAAGGTCCCTGGTTCAATGGGTAAAATAAATGATTAAATTATCATCTAGGAATTATTTATAAAGAAGAATCTTTTTTAAGGTTCATCTTTTGTGGACTACGTTTTCTACTTCAAACAAGTGACAGGAGAATGAATAATACAAGGGCGGGCTCTTTTTCAATTCAAAAAGATGATAAAGAAAGAAAATTACAATTTCATGTCTTGGCAAAGAAAGAACACAAGGTGTTTCTGCAAATGCCCTAGAAGTAACTCATTTCTTGTAATAGACGTATTCAGCTGGAAATTTGATGCATAATTAGAATCTGCTGATTAATGAATTTTAACATAAGTTTAATTTGCAGCTTTGCTAGATAATTTGTATAAAAATCTTTTATGGGGAGAGAATTGGCTTCTGAAAATCAGAACAGGAACATTTAAATAATAGTAGAAATATCTAAGTTCAAACATTTAAATAATAGTAGAAATATCTAAGTTCAAAGTTCAAATAGTAGAAATATCTAAGTTCTAGAGAACTTACTTGAAGAGCAAAAGCTGACTTCTGTGATTGATCAGCTTGTCCTTTTCTGAATGGAGACTCAGGACCTAGGAAAGTATCTTCCAAAGGCAATCTGAAGTTCTTTATGCCCCAAGCTTACCAACTCTCATTACTTTCGGAATCTATAGCTCAAATCAGATGTCATATGTAGGTATATTTTATTATAAAATATACAAGAAATATGGAACAATGATAGCATTACTATGAAATATATAATGAGTGGATAATCAATCAAATGATATACAGGTTATAAATTAGTAAAGAATAAACATAGAAATAGGAAGAATTACATCAGTTAAATAAAAAAGGAAATAGAAAAAAATCACAAAATATTATAAATTTAAATCATTTAGTAATCTCAACAAAAGTCAACATTAGACTAACATAAAAAGATAAAACTATAATCTTAATCTAAAATAATATGACTAATATAATACAAGATAAAGTGTATATAAAAAATTACATTATAGAAGGGCAAAGAAAAATGAGAAAGTTTGGAAAATTCTTGTAAAAGACAAATATTAAACATAAAAATATGAAATAGGCAAGCTAATGTCAGATAAATAAATTTTAAGATAAAAAGATTCAGGGTTGGATGTATAGCTCAGTGGTAAAGCTTGCTTTACATATGCAAGGTCCTGGGTTCTATCCCCAGACCACAAGTAGATAAATAAACAAATAAACAAATAGATTCAGAACATCAAAAGTGAAATGTTTATATGCTAACAATTTAGATCATGTATCAAATAAACTTTTACTTTTAATAGAATTAAAAGTAAAAATATCTCATCCAGATTAAAAAGATAACTTTAACATACATCTACCAGAAACTGACCAAAATATGTTAAAAACACAGAAGAATAGAGAATATTTGAAGAATGAAAAGGAAAAAGAAAGGAGCAACCCTTCACCAAACTAAGACTATACAATGTTTTCAGGTCACTACATAATATTTCTTTTAAAAAGTGTAATGCATTATAAAAGAAATATTTTTTTAAAAATCACAAAATATAATTCATCATTTTGCAGTCAATAAAATTAAATTAGAATATAATAACAATATGATAACAAAATTTTGAATGAAAATATTTATTTTTAGTAAAAGTAATAGTTATAATAATAAAAATAGAAAAGACTAAGATCAGAAACAGTAT
Organism: Sciurus carolinensis; assembly: GCF_902686445.1. Classification (NCBI taxonomy): domain Eukaryota; kingdom Metazoa; phylum Chordata; class Mammalia; order Rodentia; family Sciuridae; genus Sciurus; species Sciurus carolinensis. Next base: position 76,814,968 of record NC_062218.1, read on the forward strand.
ACTTTACATTGTGCATTTATAAATACCCTGAAATATAGACCTTTGTAACCTCATTTGATGGTTCAGGAATTGGAAGATGAAAAAAATGGAATATCTGGTCCAAAGTCAAACAGTTAATAAAAGTGGTAACAGAAAGAAATTAAATATGTCTGCTGACTCCATTTTTGCTGCACCACAGCAGTAAAAATAGTCGTTATAAAACCAAATTTTTTAATATATTTTTAAACTAACAAACTTTTATTTTCATAGTAATTTTATGTTCATAGCAATATTGTGCAGAAAGCAGAGTTTCCACATACCAACTGTCCTTATACATGTGCTACTTCCCTAGCTACAGAATCTCATACTACAATAGATGCACCTGTGTAATCACACACCATTATCATTCAAAGTCCATAGCTTACATTAGAGTTCACTTTTGGTGTTGTACTTTCCATCACTTTGGAAAATGTACAATGACTAGAATTCAACATCATAGTAAATTCTCTCTGTTTTCCCAATTCATCACTCCCTCCCATGCTAGCCCCTACCAACCATGGATCTTTCTAATGTGTCTAGTTTTGCCTTTCTCATAACCTCATATGGTCAGATTCATACAATATGTAGACTGTTTTCTATAACTGAGAAATATGTTTCTTAGTTTCATTTGTGTTTTTTCATGACTTGATATCTCATGTTTTCTAAGAGTTGAATATTATTCCCTATTCTGATGTACCACAATTTATATATTGATTTACCTCTGAAGGGCATCTTGATTGTATCCAAGTTTGGCAATTTTAGATAAAATTACAATAAATATTGGTGCACACGCTTTCTTGGTGTGTGGATATAATTTTCTATTCATTTAGGTAAATATCAAGGAGCACAGTGGCTGGATCATGTAGTAAGTCTAGGTTTAGTTTTATAAAACCTGCCAGACTTTTTTCCAAGGTAGTTAATTCAATCAGCAATGAAGCATTGTTTCTGTTGCTTCTGTAGGTTTTTTGGAAATGTTCTTTATCAAGTAAAAGAAGTTTTCTTCTATAACTAGTTTGCTAAAACTTTTTATTGTGAATGAATTTTGGATTTTATCACATTATTTTTGCATTTATCAATATAGTCATATTGATTTATCTTCATTAACTTGTTTATATGCTGGATTACAATAATTTATTTTTGAATATTATTCCAGACTACTTTATCTGCAACAAATTCCATTTTTTAATATTGCATAATTTTCTTTATACATTGTTGAATTTCATTTGTGTTATGATTTAGATACATGATATTGTCCAAAAGCTCATGCCTGAGACTAAGCAAGAATGTTCACAGGTGAAATGATCAGATTATGAAAGTTGTAATCTAATTTACTAGTTTATATTCTGTCTCTGGTGAGCCATGTGCTCTCTCTCCTTCCTGGTTGTAATGCCCTCAGTTGCTTTCCTCCACCATGCTTTCTGTCATGATGTTCTGACTTATCTCAGATCCAGAGCTATGGAGTCGGCTGACCATGGACTGAACCTCTGAAACCATGATCCAAAACAAACTATTCATCCTCTACATTGTTTTTTCAGATATTTTGGTCACAGCAACACAGAAACTTACTAAAACGCTAAGGTTTTCCTCTCTTAAAACACGATCTATTTCACTCTCCTCTCTTCTTGTTTGCATGTTTCTGAACAGAGGTCAGATGCAGCTTTAATCTGAGCTCCTGAGTAGGTAAAGTGTTCCTCTCACCATCTTAATTCAAGGTATTTTTCTATCTTTAATTTTCTGAATTTCAGTATGGCATGTGTATGTATCTAGGTACCATTTTATTATTATCACTAGTATTTTATTATTTTTTCTGCTTGTTATTCTCTGAGACTCCAAGATTTCTATTTTGGAGAAATCCTCAGTCATCTTTGCTTTAGATATTGACTTTGTTGCTTTCTTTCTATTCTTTCTTGTATATCCATTAGATACTCATTGCACCTTTTTATTGTTATTATTCCACAGCTCTTGTCTAACGTGGTCCTGTTTTTTCTGTCTTTTTTGTTTTTTTATTTTAGAAGATTCTATTGCCATATCTTCAAGCACAAATTTCTTTTCGGTCACGTCCAATCTCCTAAGGAGACCATCAAATGCACTTCTTTTTTTTTTTTTTTTTTTGATATCTAGTGTTCCTTTTATTCATTGTTAAATTTTCCATTTCTTGTATTTTCCATCTGTTCTTATATGGTATCTACAGTGTTTTTTTCCATTAAAGCCTTTAATATGTTAATTAAAATTGTTGAAATTCCCCATTTGATAATTATAACATTGCTGCATATCCAACTTGAGTTCTGATGTTTGGTTAATCTTTAAATTATTATTATTATTATTTTGCCTTTTAGTCTGACTGGCAATTTTTCAGTTTTTTTTTTTTTTTTTTAATTATGTCTGGATGTAACATACTGGGTGGAAGGAATTCTTGTAAACAGGACTATAGACTTTACTGGTATGGTGAGAAGGTTAGAAATGGTTGCTTTCCACAGTCTTATAATTAGGTCTCGGTATTTAATCTCCAAAAGGCTCATGTTTCTTTTTGCTTAGGAAATAAGTTATTTTTATCCTCTGTTTTTTAATAATAACTTTCAAATTTATTCCTCTGGACTTTGATTACACAGAAAAAGTGTAGCACAAACTTCTGCATCTAGTAGTATCTAGAAAGAAAGGATTCTCATAAGGAGAGTTAGAACAAAAGAATAAAGAGTAATCTCCATAGGCAGGAGGCACATGTATAAAAACAACCTTTCCCATCTCAAACTTTTTCTCTGAAGGATTCTTAATTTGTGGAGGTAAGATAGCAAAGGTACAGCCTACAAGGATTGTGAGATGCTTCTGCTTAACCCATCTTACTTTATAATTTAATTAGTTAAGTATTATATTGCAGTTTACCTCCTCCAAAATTTCCTGAGAATACTGATAGAATATTTTTACAAAATCATGTAATAGATTTGTATATCTGTACAGCCCTTCAGATTTTCTACTTAGTCTTAAAACTGATTTGTTCAAAAGATAGTTCACTAATAGGAAACACTTTTTAACTCAGTGAGATTGACCTCTTCTTAATATTGCTGGTCTTAAATCTAAATAATAGCATACAGTTTGAGTAAATTTAATTTCACCTCCAAAAACTGTTTCTAATGTGTCGTGACAAAGCTTTCAGGTGTAATTTAACCTGAATAAGGATTCTTTATTGTGAATTTTTTTTTTCTGAAGATATATTAAATATTTGGGATCTGTTTATTGATTTCTTCTGAACCTATATAATTTTTTATTTACTGACCATTTATATTCAGTTACATAATGTTCTGTTTGCTGTGGATGTGTGAGAAATTATTCTAAAATTTCATAATGCAAGACATCCTACTTTTCTGATCATGCCTCTGTGGTTCAGCAAATGAGAGAGGGAATAGAAGGCACAGCTCATCTTTACTTCCCATTGTCTAGAGTCTCAACTGGAAAACTCAAAGACTAAGTGTTAAAAACCTTCTGCACAGCTTTATATTCATACATCTGGTGGTTGATAATGTCTATTTTTGACTTAGGCCTCTGATAGGATTGGCACAAGATGGCTGCTTCAGCATTTTATTCAGAAGCCTGGTAGAGTTTTTTGAGTTCTTTATAGATTCTGGAAATTAGATCTCTATCTGAAGTATGAGTGGCAAAGATATTCTCCCACTCTGTAGGCTCTCTCTTCACATTGCTGATAGTTTCCTTTGCTGAGAGAAATCTTTTTAGTTTGAATCTATCCCAGTTGTTGATTCTTGCTTTTATTTCTTGTACTATGGGAGTCCTGTTAAGGAAGTCTGATCCTAAGCCAACAAGTTGAAGATTTGGACCTACTTTTTCTTCTATAAGATGCAGGGTCTCTGGTCTGATTCCGAGGTCCTTGATCCATTTTGAGTTGAGTTTTGTGCAGGGTGAGAGATAAGGGTTTAATTTCATTCTGTTGCATATGGTTTTCCAGTTTTCCCAGCACCATTTGTTGAAGAGGCTATCTTTTCTCCATTGCATATTTTTGGACCCTTACACCAAGAATACAAATAATCCAATCAACAAATGGGCTAAGGAAATGAACAGACACTTCACAGAAGAAGATGTACAAGCAATCAACAGATATATGAAAAAATGTTCAACATCTCTAGTAATAAGGGAAATGCAAATCAAAACTACCCTAAGATTTCATCTCACCCCAATTAGAATGGCGATTATCAAGAACACAAGCAACAATAGGTGTTGGCGAGGATGTGGTGAAAAATGAACACTCATACATTGCTGGTGGGGTTGCAAATTAGTGCAGTCACTCTGGAAAGCAGTATGGAGATTCCTCAGAAAGCTTGGAATGGAAACACCATTTGACCCAGCTATCCCACTCCTTGGCCTATACCCAAAGGACTTAAAATCAGCATATTACAGAGATACAGCCACATCAATGTTCATAGCTGCTCAGTTCACCATAGCCAGAATGTGGAACCAACCTAGATGCCCTTTAGTTGATGAATGGATAAAGAAACCGTGGCATATATATACAATGGAATATTACTCCACAATGAAGAATGATAAAATTATGGCATTTGCAGGCAAATGGATGAAATTGGAGAATATCATGCTGAGATAAGCCAATCTCAAAAAACTAAAGGATGAATCATCTCGATGATAAGCGGATGAGGACATATAATGGGGGGTGGGAGGGGTTAGCATTAGGGTTAGGGTTAGGTTTAGGGTTAGGGATAAGGAGTGTGGTAAGAATGAAGGAAAGAAGGACTGTATAGAGGGAAAAGAGGGGTGGGAGGGGTGGGGGGGAAGGGAAAAAATGAATCAAACATCATTGCCCTATGTAAATGTATGATTACACAAATGGTATGCCTTGACTCCATGTACAAATAGAGAAACAACATGTATCCCATTTGTATACAATAATAATAAAAAAAATAGTCTTTTAAAATGTAAAATGTAAAATTTGGAACAAATAATCATGTTACTATTACTGCTGATGATCAGTAGAGCAAACTAAGGCACCAAAATGTGGAAGAAGCAATAAATTTCCTTAAAAGTCAAAAAAAAAAAAAAAAAAAAAAAGAAGCCTGGTAGAAATCAAATGGAAAGCAGAGACAGGAAGAAATGGTTCCTGTGTCACAGAATCCAGAATTTATCATGTGGATTCTCTAAATGAATATATGGAGTCACGAATATTTCACCGTCAGACCTGCTTTATCAAATTGTGGTGTTATCACTGAGGCGCATTAGAATATACGTTATATAGTCAACAGCATCTACCACTTTGGTGTCCTCTAAGCCTGCATGAAAATTCTCTTAAAACTCTGATTTTTGCTTCATTGAAACATTTTATCTACTGCAAAGCTTCAAACTCAATTGCTGCTTTCAAGGGTTAGAGATTTTATTCCAGTGTGTACCTTATTTGAAATGAGTTGTTTGTTATTTATCTGTACTCATCCTCTTTCATGTGATAAATTTAAATTCAAAATTATGGTCCCACTATCTTTTGTTTCATGGTTGCCCAATCATCAAAGAGTAAACAAAAATTGGGGATATTTAGTATATTTGTTACCTTGTGTTTCACAATCAAATAAAACATTTGATTTATTAAATAATTAATGATGATATACAGATCCAGATATTGCCTACAGAACAAGTCACATTTTCAAAGTGAAAAGTTTTTGTAAGTGTTTGGTCTACGTGATTTCTCATTGACTTCTTAAAAAACATTCTGATATTTAGCTTACAAATATATATATATATTAAATTGACCATTAACACAAACTCAAACTACTAAGATCCACTAAGTAAGTAAGTGATCTGATGGGCATAGTAATTACCTCTGATTTACCATTTCACTCTTTATCAAACATTACCTAGTGCTTTTATTTTTAATACAATTAATTTTCTCTTAATTTCCTTAGAAGAAAACACATAAACTGAATAGTATGTCTGAAAATCCTCTATTTTAATATTAAACATAGAAAGTTTTGCAATGAACAGACAGTTAAAAAGGTTTAATTGCAACCTTTCTAAATTTACTAACCCAGTTTAGTGATTACTAGGAAGATGTATGCATTGTGGTACTTTCAAATATTTCAAGTTGATTTATTTCTCTTTTTCTTGTGATCATTGTTATGTATGATGAGCAGAATAGCTGACCAAAGTTGTGGTCAGAAGCCAAACCAAGATAAATGACAGCTATCATATCTGTGAATTTAGAGTTTCATTACTAAAACAAAAGAAAGAAAATAAAAGAAGAAAGCTTACCAGGTGAATACAGTTTTCCAGGTGCCGAGTGAGACTCTTGAGAGGGAAAGACAAATTAGTTCCTGTCTTCAAGCTTAACAGAAGACACAGAGGTAAACAGAATTTCAGAGCTTATGATTAGTTCTATTTAGATAAGCACTGTTCTTCATGGAAAGCCAGATATTTTACACATTGAACATATTGGAACAAATTGAACGAAGTACAATGCGACTGTTACAAAATAAATAGCAAGACCAAATATTTGTATAAATTAAAAGACATTATTTTAAATACACTTTTTGTTCTTTTTTAGAGAGTATTTTTGCATATAAAAACTAGCAAGTGTGAATCTTGAGAGAGGTTAGGGGAGGAATTAGAAACTTAAAAGAGTTCAGTCAAAGTGAATGACTAGATTGAAGAGACTGAAACTAAAACAATAATGTAGAAATACATATGAAGCTTCTGAGAGTTTAGAATAAGTGTGTGGCTTCTATGTTTGATCATAGAATATGGGGAGAGGAAACAAAATGAAAACAGCATTGTTCTACCATTCCATAACCTTAGTAACCATAATGCTAAAAGTAACATTAAAATATGACTTATTAATTTAAATCAGCAGCTTCATTTTTCATTTAATCTTTTTTAAATTTTCTAAATCACATCACAGAATTCCTTTTTTTTCCTCTTTCCACTTTTTAATCATAACCCAACTATTTTGACATTAAATTGGAAAACAAAACAGTGTAATGTATATTAACAACCCTTACTGAATTCAGTTGGGACCCCATGAGAACCCTAGAGGATGGCACCAAAGGTCAAATGCTTGTTCCAAAAACCATACATTCTAACCCAGACAGAGTCTTCATGGAGGTAAGGTCCCAGAGCATTTTCTTTAGCTGTACTCAAATCAAGTCAAGCCTCCACTTTTTCAATTTTAGTTTAGCTTAATTTTGGTTTGTATTTTCATTCTAAGGTCTTAGAACCCACCACTGCTCAATGCTTTCCTCCTTTTATGTCTTTCTCCTGTATTCACTAAATCTACACAACTTCTTTGTTTCACTTCCAAGAGCCACCTTTCTGAAATGCTTAATATTTGTTACCAGTGACCAGAAAACTACCTTTAGGAATTCTGTGGAATTAGGAACCAGGATGAAGAATAGGGTTGGACAGAGTGAGACAACATAGGATGAACATACTCAAAACAGTCTCAATTCCTCTGTGAGGCACTCTCTTGTCTAGTGTTTATTGTAGCTTTGTCTCCTTCTTCTAAAAGACTTCCGTTCCTTTTGTCCATGGCCACATCTTCAAGTGAGAGATCCTGGAAATGTACTCTTGGGGGCTGAAAAGCTTTCTCAAACTACTCCTGCCCTTAAAAGTTTGAGGAAAAATTGGTATGCTTTGAGTCTTGACCATTTAGTTCAATCTCATGGTTTCTTTGACTGTTTGCTCTCTCAATCCTTCAGTAGGATTTTCATTTAATAAACAATGGCCGTTAAGGAAAATTTCCTCTAACTTATTCTATTAAAAAATAAGAATTATTATTTGCCATATCTATAAATATTGTCTTTACTCTGTGTCACCTTAAAAGTTTGAAGAGGATTATAAAAGCCACACTTTTTTCTCCCTCTTTGTCAGAAAGTTTTAATTACTTTTGTTGCTTAAGCTCTTCTCTCAATTTTATTACGTAGCATTTGTGATCTCAGAGCAGTTGTTTGCCCCATATTTCAAATTCCAAAATTTCTTCAATCTTCCCATTTCTTTCATTTCAACCTGTAAACTAGTTGTTTCATACTTATTCACCAAATTTAAATACTATTCTGTCAAGAAAGAAAGCAACAATCAACTCAGATGCCCATATTTCAGTTTTCCAATACTTTCCTCTGGACTACAAATGTGGTGGATTCATGATATAGCTTCGAATTATGCCTTGTCACTGCAAGTGTTAGGCAGCATTTCGTCCCTCTAGATTATAATAACCAGTGTGTTCCCCATTTTATGGGTAAAACAAGGCCACATATTTTAATTTTTTTTTCAGAAGCTCTCAACTTCATGGACCAAGGTATGCATTAGGAAACTTAAATATTTTCTAGTAAAAAAGAAATACCCTAAAATTTCAGTGGCATCACAACAAAAATCTATTTTTAATTTCTTTATTCTACTGTAGACCTCCATGAGTTTCCAAGGAAATCATCTTTTTCATTTTTTAAAAAATTTTTACAGACTGCATTTTGATTCATTGTACAAAAATGGGGTACAGCTTTTCTTTTCTATGGTTGTGCACAATGTAGATTCATACTATTTGTGTGATCATACATGTACTTAGGGTAATGATGTCAGTCTCATTCCAAGGAAATCATCTTTATGCAACAACTAATGATCTAAGATGAACAGAGCCCTATCCTTGTGCAATTCCACCGGTGGGAGCATGTGGAATCTAAGTTCATCATGAAAGGGAAGAGAGCTGAAGCATCACACTAAGCAATTAAAATATCCCTGCCTGTAGCTAATGGACATAGCTCTTCCTCTTACAGACCATTGTCCAGACTCATCAGTTGTCACAAGGCTTGTACTGTCTGCTAAGAGCAAGAGAGTGTAATCTTTTCTTATACTCACATAGAGAAGAATCAGCTCTGAATGGGTGCTCAAAATCTATTCCACACTCTTGTGCTTTGCCCTTGCATATTTCTGCCTCTTAATCTATGAAAATGAAATCAGTATCCTTCTTGGAAAGCAGAGATATAACTGTATGTTCTCCTATGAATTAAGCTAAAACCTAAGAGAGTCAATTTTATTCATCGTTCATAACTATAGAGACTGGACTGTTTAGTTATTCTAGATGTTAGTTGATACCAGTCAGCCTCAATGAAGTCTAGATAACAGATCTGAAACATTGTGGATAATTGCTCCAAATTCTGCTATAAGAGAATTGCTTTATGAATTTGTTTTCCTCCAATTCTTCTTTCTCTTATGTACTCCTTTGAAGAACATGTGAAATGTCTTTTCTTCCCATGATTCATAAACATACAAATACCTACATACACACAAACCACCTAAATAAATGGCAATATTTACAGAAAGTTTGGGCTTATATTGCAACTGTACCGATTTCAATTTTAATATTAGTTACCTCCATTAGACATGTTCCCTTTTAACAAGCAGATCTCTACTCTTTCCTCTTTTATTACCATCATTTTATTATTTCCTTTCTCCCTGCTGACCTCTCTCAGGGACAAGGAGATTCTTGTATATTTTATTTTCTTGCCCAATATTATAGCTTTTGTATCACCCAATTCCATTTTTTCAACCATGTTATTTCCTGTTCTCTGGTAGTAGGAGTACAGTTTATTGTTTGATTTATACCAAACTCCTTTTTTTGGAATTTCCCTAAGTACCCTGATTACTACCTTCCACATAGGTGCTAAGGAAGACATCACATCAGCCTGGCTTCCATAAGTGAAAGTGTTTCATTAAATTATCATGTAGAAAGCTTGAAATTATGTTCATTAAAATATTTAAATATTTTTAGTAACCAATACTTAGGATCTTGTTAATACAAGTCTAAGAATTGCAAACAAATTCTAATCAATTTTGAGGTCATGTAATAAAGTCTTTGGTACATATGGATGCCCAATTAATTTTATCAGTACAGTCCACTATGTCAAGTGCAAAAATCTCTCCTAAATGCAAATAAAGATGTGTTTAAAAGAGAGTAATTTATAATTATTAATATGAATTTATTTTGAAAAAGATGACCACCTTGCTTTCCAGATCATTTTATATTTGATCCAAACTGACACATTGTGAAGTATGTGCAATTCAAACTTTTAAAGAAGAAACATATTTCCTTCATGTAACTTCTTAATGGCAAAAAAATGTTAGATCACCTGCCTATGTATAAAAGGCAGAAAAATCTTAATAAAAATCCATCTCCAGGTTCATCTCAAATCAACCCTTATCACCTATTATTCGCCTATTAGAAATGGAAATGGAAAGTTGACAGGCATGTCAAGATGAATTCCTCAAAAAGATACATGTCAAGGTTAAAATTAAAAATATCATGAAAATGCTAAATTATAGAAAGTGCATCTTTAGTCTCTCTTTTACGTGATTTTAGGCAATACAGATAAGGACTAATTACCTGGAACTTTGAACAGCAATCCAGAGACGAGATATGAGTGTCATTCCTCTTACCTAGTGCTCTACCTGCTAAATTGGGATGTGCTAATATGGACAGGTTTTAATGAAGAGGTTGTAAAATCTTTGAAAACCATGTCATAAATGATGAATAAATACATAATATTTAAATTAATTTATAGTTATCTAGATTTTTTGTCATTTATTTTTTTAAAAAAGCATGGTTTCTCAGTTTCATGATGTCATTACACATTTTAAGACCATAGAATGTGTCATTTGTTTTCCTTAAGTAAATATCATTCACTTATTTGACTTGTAAGTACTCTTAAACATAAACAATAATTTACCATGTGATTATAGGCAAAAATAGACCAGGTTTAGAGAGTTTCAAGGAGTGGGTTAGAAATAAAAAGTAGAAAGGTGTGTAAAAATACTCCATTAAATGAGATTGTTGTTTGTTAGTGTTCAAAATAGGGAAAGAATGATGTACATGGAATATATGTTCTGACGTGAAATGTTAAATTTAATAAAATTATTTCCTAATGGTCTTTTCTCCAAGATGTTGTTGAGCCTTTCTACCCGAAGGGTCTGACCATCAATTAAGTTACCTGCAATAACTTCTATTGTATATGACCAAGAATTGGTATTATGGTCTATGCTGTCATGGTAGGAAATGTAACAGAAATCATCCTTCTCTTAACCCAAAATGATATTCCATAATTAATTTCAGTTCACGTTTCCTGATAACTTTGTTAAAAGAAACAATCATATATTCATAGGTATTTTTAATATTTGAATATGCATAAAGCAAGTCAATGTGAATCAAGAAATCTTAAAAAGCATGTGATGTGGATTGAGAATAATAAATTTCATAAACTATTTTTATTTCTTTAGATTTATTCAACATAGTAAGTAAATCCCAGATACTTTGTAAATAAAAGAAGTTTACAATGAAGAATTCATTCAGAACAAACACTTTATCTTTTAAAATGGTTTATAGGAAAACTAAGATTACAAGAGTTGTGCAGATTCTTTAAAATTCTTCAAATCTGTAAGGATAATGTTTCAGAAATAAAGATGAGAATGAATATCTAGATTGAATAGATGAAATGATAATTTCTCCCTCATCTTGCTTGAAGCGCTGAACAATTTTTTTTATTATGTAACAAAAGAAAACCTGTCAGTTATCACCCTTTCAAGCAAATTATAATTAGATGTAGAATCTGTGGTGAAACGACAACTTCTCATCATATTCCACCTAAGAAATCATTGCAACCAGTATTTTACCACTTTGCCCTTTCTGCCAACAATGACTGGTATAAATTTCCTAAAATAGGTGTGGACTGGACTGAATCTGATAGCACTATCCTTACTACTCTTGCTGCACTGAATTTCCTTCTTACCAAACTTGCTCTTAATAGATTAACTTGGCAGAAACGTTTCTGGATTTCTGCCAAGCAGCATAAATAGTGACATATCCATGAAGTCACTCAATTTTAAGTGATTTTGTGTTAAAAATTTTTTTTGATAATAAAATATTTATGTTTTCTAAAAGGTCAATCCATAATTAGTTTCCAAGGTAATCTGAGTTTTAGAATGACTTAATTCCCATATCTTCAATTAAAAAAAAAAGAAAACTTCATAAAGTTCTATCTTCAAATCTGTTTAATTACTGCTCTAAATTTTGATAAATCAAGAAAATGTAAAGTTTAAGTGATAGCCAATTTAGGGAATATCTAACTTTTTAAATACAAGAGGAGGAGGGAGGAAGGGAGTGAGAAAAAGTTGAGAAATCTCTTCAACTTTTTTTGTGATATAGTAGGTACAAAATTAAGATTTTGTAAGAACATTGAAATACTTTCCAATGATGATTCCAAACATAAAAAGAATGTTAGTTTTGACATACTTGTGCTTTTTCAGATACATACATATGTTCTCTATAATCATTTGCTTCTAGACTTGCTCAGATTTTGAATATTCAAAAATGATAGAAATTATTTCATTTTGTAAAGAAAATTATTCCATTCGTGTTTAAAATACAGCAGTTTCCTTTTATCCACAGCTTTGTTTTCTACTGTTTAAGTTCCTGCAGTCAACCATGGTCCAAAAATATTAAATAGAAAACTCCAGAAATAAATAATTCAAAAGTTTTAAATTGTATGCTGTTCTGAGTAGTGTGATAAAATCTTGCAGAGTCCTCCTCTGTGTTCTGAGTAGTGTGATAAAATCTTGCAGAGTCCTCCTCTGTCCTGCTTAGGACATGAATCTTCTCTTTCCCCAGTGTATCCGTGCTGCATATAGTACCCACTTGTTATCAGATCTGCTGTCATGGTATCACAGTGCTTGTGTTCAAGTTTCCCTTATTTTTCTTAACAATGGCCCCAAAGTGTGAGAGTGGCAATACTGGCAATTTGAGCATTTCAACAAGAAGTGAAAAGGTAAAATTTCTTCCCCTAATAAGCTAAGGGAAAGAAAAAACAAAACAAAACAACAAAACAAAACAAAACCCAACTGTGTGTTGTTTGCTACGATCCACAATAAGAACAAATCTGTGAAATGGTAATGCATGAAAAAGAAATTTGCCATCATACCTCAAACAGCAAGTTAAAGCTACACTGCATTAAAGCTAAACTAAGTGCTCAGTTTAGTTGGAAAAGGCATACAATTATAGGGTTCAGTACTATCTGAGTTTTTATTTACCCATTGAATTCTGATCGTGTCCCCTGCAGATAAGGGTGACTAAAATAAAAGCAAAATGCTATAATCTCTAGAAGTGATTACATTGGGGAATTAACAAAATGAATTTTCATTAAAAGTTTTAGATGTGAACTTCAATTATTCATGTTAAAATGTAATTATTGAGAAAATGTTAAAAATTTCATCGCTTCACAGAAAAAGATGAAATTTTAGAAAAAGGAAGCTAATAATTTATAACTTTCACTATAGTTTTGCTTAATAAATTCAATTAAAAGGAAAGTATTACCCTTGGTTAGGAGTAGTCAAAGGAAAATAAATGTCTATGTTATTGAGAAATTTTGGTGTTTTTGAGTTTTTAAGTAAACAATTAGAATAGAGAATGGGTGTTGTAGTAAAGAAGAGTTCCTTGATAAGTTTTATAGTTTTTATCAGGGGTCCTGCATTGCTCTCATTAATTTCTTCCAAAATGGTAACAATTGACATTAATCAATATAAAAACAGAATTTTAATATAATGAATCATTCTTACTATTAATACACATGAATGCAGAATACAGATAAGGAATATCTCTCTATGACAATTTTGGTGAACTTGATAAATTTTAAATATAATTTTGATGCATTAGTTCCTGAATTCTAAAATTTCAGTCCAGATAAAGCAAGTACATATCTGAAAATCACATTAAACGTAGGTGTATGGGTACATATGCATGTACATGGTAACTCATGTGAATGAATGAATGGACAAATAATAAAAACCTTTGAATTTTAACATAGCCTTGATGTCAAAGTGGTATGTTCAGTCTAAGTCTAGTCATATTATGTCACTGCAGGAATTAAAATGTCATATTCTAATGACTATTTGCCTCTATTTAAATCTCTTTTTTCTTGTGTGTGTGTGTGTGTGTGTGTGTGTGTGTGTGTGTGTGTTTGTGCTGTGAATTGAACACAGGAAGACCTTGTTGCATGCTAAGATCATGCTCCACTGTTGAGCTAATACCCCATCTCTAAAGAATTCTATGATAAACTCTTAACAAAACCATTCATGATCTTTTGGGGGGAACTTTATTTTAAAACTTATGAATTAAAGTTCAGGATGTTGCTCTGTAGTTGGAATAAAACCTATTTCTAATTATTTTCTGGGCATTTATCTTGCTTTGGGATTTTTGCAAAATAATACTGGGCCTCTTGCCAGACTTTAAATGTTCATTCAATTTAGTCCTTATATACCATTGTTTTGTAGTTGTTCCAGGTACATGTTAAAACAACTTAAAAAACAAAATAAAACAAAACCCAGGCAGTGTCTGCTTTGTTGTGAATCTCATTCAACCTGAAATTTAATTATGTTACCATGTGGGTTGGTAATGTGGATTAATAGTTTTATTGTACTCCCGTGATTAGTTTCTGTTTGTTCTAATTTCTTTTTAGCTCCTTCCTGACCTTGAGGTGAAAAAACACAGAAGATGTATTCCTTCAATTTAATGCCAGTTTGAGGTGTTTCTCCTGCATCATCAGATCAATGAAAAGTAAATAGCCTACACTTCTTGTTTCACAGTGCAGTATTGATCTTTCTTCAGCTTTTGCTTCCCTTTTTCCCTGCGTCTTGTGTCTTTCAACCCCTGGGACTGAAGTGATTGCCATAGATTGGACAAGCTAACAAGCGCATGATAAGGAACCGGTGTTTTTTTGGCATACTCACATACACATGCTTGGTATATAAAGCCTGCCTCTGCATTGAGAGAAAGGTGCCATTTTGTGTGCATGGCACACGCCACTAAGAGAAGGAACTAGAAGGGAAAAAACAGGAAGGAAGACTATATTTGCTATTTTGATTCTTTGCAGATAGTACCAAATTAGGTGATGAAACTCCTTTGGAAAGTGAAAGACAAGTAGCCTGAGGGAAATGCCATGTGCTTTTTAGCTTTGGCAAATGACTGGTGTTGGCAGCCTGTGGGTAAGTCTCCACTATTCCTTAGCATCTATGATTTCTCAAAATTATTTGCTATGTTTTTTGTTTTGTTATTATTATTAGTTTTTACTTAAATACTAATTGTTTAATCTTCAAGTTCGAGAAATAACTATCATAATTTGGATTTGATGTCTAACACCTAGAAATAAATATTTCAGCCACAGATTCTACTTCACAAAGAGCATTAAGACATGTATCTGCTGACTTAACAATTCAACCTGTTTGTGACTTTTCTTTGAGGTGAAAAGAAATGTTTTTGTAAAAATGTGAGCTGATCTGTTCTTAAAATGTCAAGCAATTGGAGGAAACAGGATAACTTTGTAAAACTTAGAAATACATTGCTATCTCTCTGCCTGTCTTTAACATGTTCACTGTAGAAATAAAAACCATCCAAGTTTTATTTTGGGGCCCTTCAATATCCACAGCTATGTCTGGCATTGAAAAGTGGATAAATGAATAATTGATACTTTATTCCATGCTATTGTCTCTGTACAGAAGGGTATTTTATGCTGGGCTGTCCACAAGTTTTCTGACCTTGCATGAAGATGGTAGGGATTCAATTTTTGAACTTTGAGTGCTTATTAGTCATAGATGCCATTGACTTCAGCTCTGTGATCTAATGTACGTACAAACATGCGATCTTATTTACTTTTTGTGCTCTTTCTTGAATTCAGTTTGAGAATCTACAGTCGATTATCATTCCAGACTCATGGATGTAAGAGGACATAAAGCTTATGCTTCCCATGGGGAAACTGTGTTACCCTGATAAGGTTAATATGGTCTATGGACCTGTGTAGAATGTTTAACTTACTGCTGATTTTTAGGAAAAACATTTACCATGCACAGGCTCCTGATTCTGATATGTAAATCACTGTACAGAGACATATAAACACCATGAGTGCTCCTGCAATGCAGCTTATTAGACACATTGTTGTCAAGATGATGTTATTGTATCAAAAGCCTTTTGTTATCTGAGTAAAATACAGTATACACAGGACAGATTAAGCATAACATTGCAGTTTTTGTATCTTTCTAAGGTTTTATGACATTTCATCCTTCCTGGAGTTAGGTGATTGTTCTAACCCATGCTTTTGTAATCCTTAGAGTAACCCTAGTGCTGATTTGAAAGCTATTAATTTTCTATTACAGTGTGCTAAAGATGTTCTACAGTGCGGCACTCACCTGCATTATTGAGTCAATGACCAATTGCAGAGTTGCTCTTTGGTGGTTGGAGCTTAACTCAACCCTCTGGGATCTCATTTATTATTTGCAGATATTGATTTTGGAAAAAGAAAAGCTAAGATGTGTGAATATAATACTGACTTAGACCTAGCCTAGAGCTGTTAACTCCTAATTGTCTGCATATTGTATGCATTCAAATGGATGACTATTAGATATTTTGTGATTTTAAGAAAGATAAAGTAGAGATAAAGTATAGTGTGTTCACAGTAAATATTTATTAGTATCCATATAATATTTCTAAACATTGAATACTCAAATAATCTTGCTGTAGTTTCCTAGAACCTGGAATTAGCTTTAGTCACATTTATAAATTTCTGATGTCTTACAAATGCAAATAAAATAATATTTACATGTAGTAGTAAAAATAGGCTAAAAATCTCCCATATTTATCTGGGGTATGTTCTCCAATGTGTGTGTGTGTGTGTGTATGTGTGTGTGTAGAGGATTTAGTGACAATTTGCTAATTTATTTTTCTTACAAATAATATGATAGTCCATTAGCAGTTTCCTAAAGCAACCCCAGAGACTGTTAAAATACAAAGGAGCATAGAATTTTGTAAGGAAGACCTTCACCTGGAGGCATCTACAATTCAAAATGAAGCCAGGGCTTATGTGCCATTCTAGGGGGAGTAGTGTGTTGACTGAAGGGTCCCTGTGAACTGATTATGGCATTGGTGCTCCCACAAGGCTGTTGGGGCCATAAAGACACAACTTTGTGAGTGTACAGTGATCACCCTGCAGTGCCCTTATGTTCATAGGGAACCTTAATTACACATATGTCCTCAGACCCCTAAGCGGCTCCTTCAGATGCCTTCATTATTTTCATAGTAATACAATTTCTAGATAGCTAAAGTCGTTGGATACATTTAGAAATTGTTTTGTTTTATTTAAGATAAAAAGTTTAAAATCAACTAACTTAAATAATGTGTGATCATGTTGTCAATAATCCATTTATTGCTGCAAATCACATGAAAGCAATTGATTACTCCACAAGAGATATTTGTTAAATTATTTCTTATGGTTCTAATTATGTTAAAGAACTATTCTGTGCCATGAAAACCTTATGAACATTTGTTTTTCTCTTTCCTTTAGCAACACATTCACCCAGTTCAAAATTTACAAGTACTAATTGTTGTTTTCTACATAAAACTATTCAGAAGATTCCTTATGTAAACATCCTTAGTAAATTCCCTTTTTCATTTGTTGTTTTTGTTATGCAGAATATATTGTTTATTATGTGTTAAGTGTGCTATACACTAAAACATTTTAAAAACAAGATCCACAATAGAAATCCAATATATATTAAAGAGAAAAAAAGCAAGATGACTAAGTCTTTGATTTTACTAAAGCTTAAATATAAAATGAGTCCAATAAAAAACTGGTTAATATAACAATTCATTTCAGGGCTAGATGCTGAAACAATGTGCTATATTATGAAAATACACTAAGATATAAAATGCAAAGAAAATGTTTTTTATTATAACTTTATGTTTAAAATGTGTCTTTTGGTTTATACTATGTAGAAGGATGTCTTGCTGAATTTCTCAATTGATATTGTTTATACAATAGAAATGTACCTAGTATCAATTATTTATTCATAAGGACTGGAGAGAGAGAGTAAGAGAAAAAGAGAGGGAGATAGAGAAATCTAGATTCACTCTAGTCCATGCAAGGTAAGATAGGTAGATTCACAAAGTTTAAATCCACACTCATCCTTAAAGATAGCCATCAACTGTAAACTTTTTCATCAAACATTAAAGGTGAAGTTTCACCTTCTTCATATCTACATATATTCCTAAAGGTTACATCGAAAGGAAGTGACATCCAGTTTAATTTTTGTGTGCATGTGTTGCTGGGGATAGAACTCAAGGCCTTATCTATGCTATACATATGAGCTATCACCAATTGACATCCTCAGCAGATAATCAGTTTAATTTTAAATAATGCAAGTAATACACATGAACTTTTTTTCAATTTATTATATTTTTGCATCACCTATGTGATATTTTATACTTATGAGCTGGAATCTTCTATCATATTTTATTAGTATAAGTATTGAATGATTAAGAACAGTATGAAGATCAAGTAGAGACACTAAAAAGTTAATGACATTGAATTTGACTTAAATCATCGAATACCTAAATAGTAAAAGTAGATATCAAACCCAAAGCATGCCTACAAATGCATAGCTGCTAAAATTCCAAGATGCTATTGATGTGTTATCTGTTGGGGAAGTTTTAAAGTAGGGTAGCCATTTCAAATCAAAGCTTAAAAATTCAAGATTAATTAACTCTGATTTATAAAAATCAAAAAAGTATTTTTCAATGATATATTTGTGATTTGGAACTATTAATACATTTCTAAAATGCTTAACATTCTCCTTACTGAAGTAAATGACTTACTGACTAGTATTTTTTTTTAATTTGAAAATCTAATTGAACACTTGAGTCAGTATTTTTAATGAATACTTTCTCATATATTTCATTGTCAATGAATGATGTGACAATTATCTGATAATAGGCAGTCAACATTATAAGTGATTTTGTGTGATTAATTGATGATAATTATTCAGGTAAGGATATGGATTCCTCTTCTTTCAATAAAATGGTGGAAAAGAGTCCATCACTGATTTTAATTTACCATTCCCTACCTTCCTCATAATGTGTATGAGGATATCAAATTATTTTTTCTTCCTTTCTTTTATTATTATTTTTGCTGTTTTTGTACATTATAAGCCAAAATACATAACAGAAAATAATTCTAGACATGCCATTATTTCCATTAATTTAGAAGGTGCATTTTCTGGCACAATAGTCTATTCACATGAACATCGACTTCAAGTGTGATCTGTTCTTTTCTAGTGCCTTCTGAAGTAGTACCATAAATTCATCCCCAATATGAAGAGCATCAGCAGCGAGATTTGAAGCAGTCTTTCGTGCAAAAAGTAAGGCATTACTCAAGAGAGGCAGCTTTAGCAAAAGGTCATTGTTAGGCTCATAAGGGTAGGCAATGAGTACACAGCTTCTTTATCACTGTCCATTCATTTAATGGAACAATTTTATTTCTAAATTTAAGAGTTCAGAGATGCTATTGACCCTTGGTCAGAAAAGATGCTGATGCTGAAGATGGCTCCTCTTATTGCTTTACTGTAATTTACCTACTCATATGTCTAGGCACCTATAGCATCAGTCACCACTGAAATATATTTGGCCCAGGCTTTTAGTCCTTTCAGTTTCACTTGACTTTTTGCCCAAACTTGATATTTTGTAAAAAAAAAAAAAAAAAAAAAAAAAATTCAAATTCTCTCCATGATTGCAATGCAGTTTCTCCCCCTTGATTCCCAACTATGTCAATCTACAATCTTCCTCCTGTACACTCAGAAATGAGAAATAACATGAAGATTGAAACTATTATAAATCCATGATGTCTAATGGAGCCTTAAATGCTACTTGATCATACTTTTGTTAAACTTTTCATGACTCACTTTTATATTCTCCAGTTACTGTGTGAAGTATTTTCTATACATAACCAAATTTAAAACTTTACCTCATCACATTCTGTCATAGACTTTTAGTGCCACTTTGCATTTGGGCCTCTCTCCTCAGGGAAGGTTTTACTACCTCACCTCTCACCTCCTCACTGTTATGTGGAGCCAGGGAGTTCTGAACAGACATGGATTCTGGGTTACTCACTGGAAGACATTCAGCATTTTTCTCCTCTGCCTTTTTGACCCAAAGACCTCATCATGCAAATCATGAAACTTCTAGGTGATGAGTCTTCTGTTAGTCCGAATACAATTGAGGAACAGAGGCAGTTGCCATGGCAAGTCAACAGATCAAATCTTCACAGTAGTTTTAAACCACTGCTCTGATGGGGATGTCTGTCGTACAGAATAGCTAAAGATATCCTGATTAATATGCCTTCACATGTTTTCCATAATATTGAGAGTTGAAACAATCCAACACATTTTCCTTATACCATAATATGGTATTTGTATATTTTAAAACCAAAATATTTCTATGTCTTTGTTTGCTTCAATGAGGAATAATTGAATAGTGCCAGCCTTTACCTATAATACTTACATTATGATCTATGACTTATACTATGATTAAAATATGTAAAATACATATATAAATATATATATATATATATGTATATGTGTGTGTGTGTGTGTGTGTGTGTGTGTGTGTGTGTGTGTAGAGAAAGAGTCAAGAAATATCCTCGAGGTCACATAGCTGATGTCTAGTGGAGCCAGAATTTGAGACCAAGTGTATATGAACATAAACCCATGCCGTTACATTCCCTGCTGCTTAAACCCCTTTCTTTTTTCAAATACCATCTTACTTTCATGGGTACAATTTATTACCTTTTAACTATTACATAGTACTTGTGTAACTTAGGCAAGTGACTTAATCTCTATAAACCTCTATTTACTCAATTACATGGTGGGCATAATAACACCTACATCTCAGCTTCACTATGTCTGGTTTAAGTTCCAGAAACATATTGACATTTCAGAAATATTAGTTGTATCTTTCTTTACATTATTACTTAATAAGTACCTCTTTCTGGATTGGTCTCTTCCATTACTAATATTTATTTATTTATTTATTTATTTTCTTTTTTTTTATTATTTTATTGTAAACGAATGGGATACATGTTGTTTCCATTACTAATATTTAGTTCTGTGTCAGTTATAATACTTGCCCAAAAATTTGCTTTCTTCTATTTGAGTACATATATTCTTTTACTCATATTACATGCATTTTATTTTTCTTTCATATACATGTGTCTTATTTTTAGATTCCGAATTCCTTTAAGACTTAGTACATTTCATTTCTTTATTCCTCATAGAGATATTGAATTATTCCACTAACTTTAATGAATGGGTACATCATATTCTGATCTCCTAACAGGAATATTACAGTTTTGTTAAATCAATTTATCAAATAGCATAACTCAAAATTCTAAATATAATGTCACTTGAACATGCCATGCAACTCAATACTATCCCTTGCTACATTACAAGGGCAGTTTCCTAAGTTAACTCAAAGTCCAAAACTGATGAGTTTAGGAATCAGGTATCCAGGGAAGTAGTTCTTGACTTTTAATGTTCTGTAATCTATAATCTAGAAAACCATTAATTTAACTCTATTTCTTTTTTACTGGAATTTTATCTCTATATGCAAAGACATATTATTAGTTATTATTTATATATATGATACAATTGATCTACAATTATTTCTTTTGATGATTCTGTTCAGGTAGTGGTAGAATAAAGAAATAACAAAAAATTTAAATATATGGTGGAATTATAGCTGACACAAAGGATGACATCAGATGAAAGGATAAAAGTCTAGTTATATGCATTTATCCATTTTCTGTCCTTTGCTGGGTAATTTTTTTGGTAGACTTTTAAAATGAAACTTTATGTAATGTTTGTTAGCAAAATATTTTGATCCACAGACTCATCCTTCAACATTGTATATTGTACAACTACTATATTTCTATGCGTAATGACTTAAGTTGGTTACCATAGCCTAGTCTTTAAAGCTTTTAACTCTTATATTCAAAGTATAATGTTTCTGAACATTTTTAACATTTTAAATGCAAAGTGCTGCTGCAGAAAGTCATGATACAATGTCTCAGGAGACAGATGAAGCTGCCACATTTTACTTTGAAGCTGAATTAATGCTTGTGAAGACTGACATCCATGAAGACTAAAGTGCTTCAGTTACAGAAAGTAACTACAGCACAGGAGGGGTAGTCAGAGCCTTTACTATTCTGTTACACTAATATGCAACAAAAGATTTGTCAATGTCCTTGTCCCTTTTGATTTCCTATCTTTGCTAAAACTCTTATCAATAACACTATAATTTAGTTGTTTTAGGCTGAAAATTTATTGGTCTAGCAGATTCCAATACAATATATATCATAGCTTCATTTTCCCAAATAGACTAGGTTTTGGGTTTTATAGACACCTAAAAAAATCTTTGGTCAGTGAGGTCAAGATGTCATCCCTATAGTAACATTGTTTGGGGAGTAGATCGGTGAAGTCTAAGAGCACAGCTGGTAAAGCCAGGTAGACCTGTGCTTGATCTGTGCCTTACGCTTACTTGGAACCCTGAGTAAGGGCCCCAACCACTTTGAAACTTAATGTGTCCACAAGTAAAGTGGAAATAATACTAACCTACCCCCTCAGGGCTGAAGTGTTTGTAGATTAAGTGAGATGGCAAGTTTAAGGTGGTAAAATGCTTAATACAGTGTCTGGCAGAGGGTAAACCTTGAATTGATTTTAGTTTAGTCATCATATCTTACCAGTGCAGCCATTATTACTCTTGATCAGTGTGATAAGCTTCAAGAAGACTATCTGGCACTGATCATTATAAATTGACCAAAATATGTTATATGGGTGTACAGATATGTAGCAATAAACCCCACTATTATGTATAATTATAGCTTACCAATACAAATGATCTTAAAAATGCAAAGTGAATATTCCTAGAAATGAATGCACTTCTTTCTGCCTGGTGTAATCTCTCTTTATAGGCCACATCTGCCAAATTATAACCAGAATATTATTTGTAGACTGTGTTCAGCATGACAAATGTTTGTTTGGATATGCAAAGGCACAAGGGTGTGTCATCATGAGTCATGCACCTTATTTAGAGGTACGTTTGCATCTGCTCTCAGGTTACCCTTGTGCTGGACAATATTTGTAAGAACATTTACAGAATCACATCTGTGCTTCCATTTACATCATGTGTCTCTTTTTAATTGACTCTTACTTTAAGAATTTCAGTCAGGTTTGGGATTGATTTTTAAACCGAAGTATTATGTTTACTTTCATGTTTTCTTGCATTGCTTCTAAGTTATTTGGGGAAGTAGAAACAACTCCAGATAGAACTGGGTAGGTACAACTCCTGCAATATCTAAATGTCTTTAACTTGTGGAATAATTTAATCAATGGCTTGCTTGATGTACCTGGTTGCTTTGATTTTTCAAAACTCTATTTTCCTCCCATAAAATGTAATTATGAACTTACTAAAATGTTCATATAACTTTATTGTGTTATTATTGATTATTACCTCTCCTTTGAAAGGTGGATTATTAAGTGTTTTAAGTGGATTCAGTAGTCAATTCTGTTTATGATTAAATATGGACATGAAATAGCATAAGAAAGAAGAGAATCATATTTAAAAATTAGTGATCATTCATTGGATGTCATCATTCATAGAAAATTTAAAATATATGCAGAGATACTCAGAATCATGAAAATATGTAAACTTTATTATCAACATCAATAATATCATTTTCACATTATTTTCTTTTTTACATGCATCCAAAATTTGTAATTTCTAAAACACTTATTACTTTATGTAAATCAATGTTATATGTCACTGAACTTATAAGCTACATGAAGATGCTAGGCAGTACAAAATATTATAATTTATTTATACTGTGGTATCAATTTACTATCAATCTGGAAACATACAACACCAAATTTTAATCAAGTTTAGAAATGAAGATATTTCTGTTGTTTATAAAAAACACAGCATACGACATTGCACAGACTATTAATTCCTTAATCTCACTCAAATTTTCCACTGTTTAATGCACTCAAATTTTTATGTAGCCAAATTTATATTCATGTGATATTCAGTATGCAGTCATTCAAAAGAAGGAATAGATGAAGTAGTTAAAAAAACTAAATAAGATTTTTTCCCATGTATTAGTTGCTCAGTATATGACTACTTACTTTATTCATCTCTTTTGGTCTGTTCTTTGTACATAATTATATGATTTAGTCATTCAGAATATTCAGTGTGATTATTGAATTATCATAAATAATTTTAAAGGCCACTTTTATCATTTTATATGTAAAGATGATGAACTTTAGAACTTCAAATGTTTTTAGCAAACTTCTCAGTAGTGTAAAAATGCTAATAATATTCCTACTGAAGGAATGCATTAGATTTTCAAAAGCACTATTACCTATTCTCTGGGAAACCTGGTCAGTGTGTTGAAAAGGATTAGGCAAGAAGTATGTACTAACTGAGGTCCTACCATCCACCTGGCAGTATTCTAGATGTATGAATGAAAAGAAAGGAAAAAACATATTACATAATATATATACACATACATAATCTGTATATATTCATGTGGCACAGTAGTTCTTAAGAATTTATAGTTGAGATACAGAAAGGAACAAGTAAAGAACAATAATAAAGAGTAATCATTATTGACTAGAATAAGTGTTTTGACTACTGATGATGTCCCAGTCTTGTGCAAGAAAATGAGGATCCAAAGTGAAAGATGTGAATGTATTCTGAAGGATCCCATGGTAGGGTTATAGGCTGAGACAAAATAATTTGCAAAGGCACAATAGATGGCAAACAATAGAAGACCAAAAAGGCTTATGAATTTAGATCTTATGTACCAAACCATATATTTTAATAGTATATACCTCTTTTTATATAAGTAAATAATTTTATTCTAAAATATAAACATTTAGAAGGCAGAGGCTTATCAGGTTTTTTTTTTTTTTTGCACCAATTTAACTCAGTCATCATTTTGCAAAGACCCTGGCACACTGTAGATCTTGAAAAATATAAGTCCCGATGCTGAGATCTTGGAGCACACGAAAAAGTGTCAGACTCTGACTTCTTTACCAAGTCAAAGAAGTTAGAGACTGCTATTTTCTTTTATTTATTGATTTAACATATTATTTTATACTTTCTTATTCTGGCATTAAAATATCTGTAGTTAAAACTAATTATACACATATATTATGCACTTTATACGTGATATATATCTTATATATGTAACTTCTGTTTAAGAAGAGACTCTGGTGTTAGAGAAGAAATGAATTAAGAGAACTTTAAAAATAGTTCAGAAGAAAGTCATAATAGTCTGTAAGGAGGTTTAAGAATTTTAATGGTGGACAAGTTTAAAGTTTTGATATAGAAACAGCATATTGTTTTATACAGGAAGATACAATTATGACAATATTTCTTCTGTGGCTGTCAAGGTGAAATGATGATACCATTTAGTCACTGAGGTGCAAATTACAGAAAGGACCTAGTTCAGTGGATATTTATGCTCCAACTTCCCATTGCCCTAGTGAAGATGAAGGGCATGATGGCAGATTAACATACGAGGAGAGGGTTGGTTGCATGAAGCCAGAGCCAGTTGTGTCTGAGGAAGTGGGGTCATAGCACACTGGGTCAGTGCCTTGGCTGCCTTCTGAACTCAGTTAAGACCAAGATGAAGGTATAGGAGGTATAGCGAATGGCCACTTGGGTGGGATCCAGGTGACCAAGAAGAAGGGAAAATGAGGCCTAT
The DNA here is from genome assembly GCF_902686445.1 of Sciurus carolinensis. Lineage (NCBI taxonomy): Eukaryota > Metazoa > Chordata > Mammalia > Rodentia > Sciuridae > Sciurus > Sciurus carolinensis. The sequence goes on from NC_062218.1 coordinate 76,840,605, forward strand.
TCTTTTGAGATCCTGAAGCCTCTCTTCCTTGCACCACTTCCCTAAGAGGGTGGCAAACTCTACCCACTGTCCCGGCACTGCCTTCCTAAAACTCCATCCTGAAGATTTCTCTTTTCAGTTTTCTCTAACCCAGAATTACATCCAGTTTTTCTTCACCTAGTAGTGGTGGTGGTTATGTGCTTTCCTTCCTCCCAGTGCTGTGGGAAGCTAAGCCTCTGAACTACCCTTCCTGAGCAGAGGCTCTTCTCCTGTCTCCTGGTTCCAGGGATGGCACTCTGGCTCAGGCTGGGCTTCCCCAAAGAATTGTCATACACAGGCACTTTATGCACCTCAGATTCACAGGCAAGTGTTTCAGAGAGGGACTTGGAGTATGCAAGCCAGAGTCTCCAGTCTTTGGTTTTTCTGCTTTCAGCAGGAATCTCAGGTCTAACTGAACTCTCTGGTGAAGGCACAGACTCCCACAAACAAAAAAGCAAACCTCTTTCTACACTGAATCCAGATTTCTTCAAGTACATAGTGAAATACACAACAGATCTAGTGTCTAATGGAAACTCAGAAGGTATAAATGAAATTATGCTTTTTTCTTTTATAATTTCAATAACATATTTGTACTTGTCATCATTTTGAATGGACAGGTAATATACCCAGTTAGGAAATAGTCATGGGATTTCAGTGTCTGACCCTCCCTTTAGCAAGGGCATAAACTCTAGGGACAGTCCATCATTCCCTGTTTTCTCCCAACAATAGGCTGCATAGCATTTGCCATTACATGGCCTTTTCTTATCCTAAATGAGTCTTAAGAAACAATCGTGTTTAAAAATATATATATCTTGCTGGGCATGGTTGCATATGCCTTTAATCCCAGCAACTCAGGAGGCTGAGGCAGGAGGATTGTGAGTTCAAAGCCAGGTTCAACAACTTAATGAGGTGCTAAGAACTTAGTAAGAACCTGTCTCTAAATAAAATACAAAGGGAGGAAAATGGTATGGGGGTAGGAATGACAGTAGAGTGAAACACATTATTACCTCATGTACATATATGACTGTATGACCGATGTGATCCTATAATATGTATAATCAGAAAAATGAGAGATTATGCTCCCTTTATGTATGATCTATCAAAATGTATAAATGCATTCTATTTTCATGTACAACAAATTTTTAAAAAATTAAAAAAAGAAAGGCTAGGGATATGACTCAGTGGTTAAGTGCCCTGGGTTCAATATCTAGTATCTGCCCTCCCCCCCCAAAAAAAGAAAAAAAGTATATTTATCAAATGCTGGCATAGAGTAGATAGTCAAAGTAGGGGTATGTGGGGTACATATTTAGGGAAAATTGGAGTTCACATTTTCTTGATGGACATGTAGACTAGTCCTACCTGTTTAATGTGCACAGCATATATTTACTGAAAATGTGTCATTGTAAACAACAAATCTATGGTATAAACGCTACACTTCAGTAAAGATATATGATGAAAATTTCCACAATAAAATTTTCAACGTTTATTTTGAAATATAAATGAAATAGTAATCTAGTGAGACAAAATAATTTAATAACTTGAAACATATACCTAATGCCATACTTTTCAATTGGGAAATTTTTAAAAAATATTATCTTTCTTGTGATGTAAGAATTATGTGTTCCAAAAAAAGAAACATTTCCAAAGCGAATCTATAGTATGACTGTATTTAGTCTTCATATACAGCTGAGTTTAGAGTAAGTTAAGTGAAAAATATAAATAATTTGTGATGTGTTCTATTTCAGTTCTTTTGTTTCACCTAATTTTGCTAATGATGCCAATAAATATGTGATATGTGTATTAGTTTGCTAGGGCTGCTACAACAAAGTATTTCAAATTGAGTGTCTTAGGCAATAGAACTTTATTACATTATAGTCTTAAGGTTAAAAGTCTGAGATCAAGGTGTGGGAGGGCTATGCTTTCTCCGAAAGCATGAGGGAAGGAACTCTTTCAAATCTCTAACCTAACTTTTGGTAGATCCTTGACTTGTGGTAGTATAGTTCCACTCTTCACATAGTTCTCCTGCTTCTGTGCTTCTGTGTCCAAATTTCTTATCATTGTAAGTTGCTGACCATACTGAATTAGAGACTTCCTCTTCTTCAGTATGACCTCATTTTAATGTAATTAATTGTATCTACAATGACCCTATTTCTCAATAATGTCACATCCTGTGGTACCAGTGGCTAGAACTTCAACATATGATTCAACCCATAACAATGTGACTGAAGAACCTTTTGATCTAGAGACACTCTTGAGTACAACAAAAGAAACCATTTACATTTAATGTGTTAGGAAATGCCTTAAAGAGTTGATTTAGAGCAGTCAAAACTATTAAGCACAACTACAACAGATGGTTTCTTTTCATTGATTGCTGTTAAGGTTTATCTGTTTTTGAAAATTAAATTGACAGTGACACAGTTTTGAACATAGATTACAGAATTGCATTGTTTACCAGGAATCAGGAATCATTAAGGTGGGGAAAAGAGGAAAACATTAAAAATGGAATAAGTAATGGGCATAATGATTATCATCATGAATTAGATGATATATGGCTAAGTCACAGTGAGTTCAAGGCTTTGCTTGGTGAATGTAGTAGTCTGGTGTGCTACAGGAAAGTCAGATGACAGTGTTGGCATAGTGCACCAGAAGATGCTTTTAACTGATGAAAGACAGCAACTTGTTAATATCATTTGAGAGAAAAATCCATGTCTCAGCTCACTAGAAAAGATTGGATCAAAAACTTGGCTTTTTTTATTGGCATTATAATTCATCTGAATAAACACTTTGAATAATTCTCTGCAAATGCATTCAAAAGTAGTTACACAAATATGTACTTTAATTCATTTGGAAAGGGATAACATGTCCAAGTTTTCTACACTGAAATCAGATTCCAGAAATGAAAGTGATGGCCTGAATTACTTTCCAAAAAACCAAAGCTTTGAAGACTGAGCACCAATATATATTTTTCTTTTTTTTCCCCAAATGTTAGGAAAATGGACAATTTGCCTTTATAGTTAAAGGATACCAGGTGGAATTGCACATCAAAGTGAAATTTAAGCCCTGAGAGGAAGATGTATTCATTTTTTGTTTTACATTATTTATATTTTGGAATTAAAATATAATATAGAGTTAAAGTAATTTATGTATTATACTACATATTTATATAATGGATTAATTAAAATAAATTTTGAATATTTCCAGCAGTTGTTTTTCTTATCCATGAATCATTTCATTTTACTTCCTATTGAATACTTGACCTTTTGAACTTATTATAGAATATATTAAGACACAAAATCATTACTCAGTTTCAACTCAATAAGTGTACCAGATTATAGTAAACTGGGATTATTTATAAAGATAACATAATTACATAATAACAAATATTTCCATATAATAATTAATAAGTATTTCAAAAGTATTTTAACTTGTCATAAGGAATATTCATGGTAACTATTTACCACTTTTTACATACTAAATGCTATTCATTCCACAGTGTCAGGGACTATTTTTAGCAAATATTAAAATGCTGTCATTTTATTGACAAGAAGATCAGTTTCAAAATTGCTTTCTGAGACCTCTGCTTTCTATGATTCACTTCAGATTAACCTAGCCAACAGAGCTTTATATGCTCTCCATATGGCAGCCAATATCCACTATTGACCACTTGAGATGAGGATAATACACCAAAGAGGTAATGTTTTAAATTAAAATTAACTTTAAAATATTTAAATAGCTACATGTGATGAATGTTTACGTAAATTGTACATTTCTAGATTAACATCTTTTGTCTGATTTAAGGTAAAATATTTTCTCCCAGTCAATGACTTCTTTTTAAATGTAACAGTGTCTTTTCATGAACAGAGCTTTAATATTGGTAAACTCTGGCACTGATATTTAATATTAATTTTGTATTGGTATATTGCTACTGTACAGATATAAAAATGATTTTATTGACATTTCACCCAGCAGTGTTGCTACCCTGATTTAATTATTAGTAGTTTGGGGCTTTGTTTTGATTTTAAAATATTCCTTCATATTTTCTCTACTCACAATAGTGTCACAAACAAACAGATTTGATTCATGTTATAAAATTCTACAGTTCCGGCTTCATTAAGACCTCTTGAAATCGAAAAAAAATATAGTGAGAGTATTTAGAAAAAGAAAATATATTTCTCTAATTCAGTTACTTGCAAGTATAGTTGAATTCTGATTTGAAAAATTTACTTGAAGGATATCAAACCAGTTCATCAAATCCTTTGTGTGTCATCTAATAGCTGTTTTGTGTCAGTTATTCAAGTCTCTCCCAGTAATAGGTCTCAAAGACACAATACAGAAATGTGCTGAGTCTGTAGAGTCTCGGTCTAAACCCAAAAGAATGCTCCAAGTGAGTGAAGACCCTTGACATGAGAAGATTATATGAGAACATAATAAAAAGAGCTGTAGCTGGGGCATTTACAAGAGCTAGACTGACACATTAAATCTCTTGAGGCCCTGAAGAGAAGTTAGAGTATCAGCTAAGAATCTTTCAGGGTTATAGTTTTTGCACCTATTAAAAAAACACATTATTAAAAGGATAGAGGGTGAACAGGTAATTTGGTTTAAATAACTAAAGGTAATGTATAAGAATAATTGATTGAAAAATAATGGTATGAACTTATTATACTATATAATCCAAATCAATCACATCTGCAAATCCTTTATACCTGTGAACCCTGAACTTGAAGAGCCAAAATACCAAACATGGATATTTTATATTCCTTCTTGATATTAAATGAATGCCTATATTCACTTATAGTATAAGCTATAGGTCAGAAACTGAATCTTTTCTCACTTAAACTTATGGAGAATGCCTCTAGAAAGTCCATAAGTATGACAAAAATATATGGTGCTATAATGCCTGGTATTAAGTTGCTGCTGATTCTTCAAGTAGTAAACAGTGTAGAATAAGATGTGTAGCTTTTGAAGTGACAGAGCTACATCTAGCCACTGGAGTACTATTTAGAAAATATCTGTTCAATGCAGTACAGTAAGTTGGTGTTTCTCATATATTTTCTCTGAAAGCATACCAGTGTAGCTGAAGCCAGCAAACAGGGGAGAGTGGGAATGGAATGGAGTTGGTGAGGCAGCAAAGGCACTGTATAGACTCTGAGGGGAGTGGATCTTGTTCTACAAACAAAGAGAAGCCGAAGAAATGATTTTAGTAGTGATTACCAAGTTTGGTTTAGAGAATCAATCTTTTTATAATATAGAATCAATAATGCAGAGAGGATCAGAGAAGGGGAATCAAGTTTTAATACTAGCTTACAGAATTAGACCCTTTGAACAAAGCCAGGAAAAACTACTAGAACTAAATGTATTCAACAGAAAAAAAAATCAAATAAAATATTTGTGGTTTATAAAATGGCAACAATTGCTTAAATCATGTTATACTTTTAAAGTCACTGGTTGATCGGTTGGGATTAATTCATGGGAAACTGCTGTGGGTAGTTACAACTTTAAGAGTATTAAAAATTGGTCATAATTAAGTTCTATTGAGTTGCTAAATTAATAGCATTCTGTTGAGATCTGCAATAGTAAAATACTCTTCAGGTTAAAAAAATAGTAAAGTTCAAAGTATAATGAGGATTTCGCAATTGTTTATTTACTTTAGAATATTGCAGTGGAAGTCCAGGTTTCCAAATGTATTTTGTTAAGGCATTTTATTTTGAATTAATGTGATTATGACTAAGTACATTAATAACATTTTCCAAATTTTATTTTAATTTGAGTTTTATATACTAGTATTAGTGTATTATAATATAGTTTCAAGATTCAAAGCAAATTACCCACTGTCCTTATTGCTGAATCATACAAAAGTAATAAATACTTTATTGTTCTTCTAATACTTTAGTTAAATACTTTTTTGAACTGGGTGTGGTAGCTCATGTCTGTAATACCAATAACTCAGGAGGTGGAGGCAGGAGGATCACAATTTCAAAGTCAGCCTCTGCAATTTAGCAAAGACATGAGCAACTTAGTGAGACCCTGTCTCCAAATTAAAAAAAAAAAAAATTAAAAAAGAAATTGGGGGTGTAGCTCAGTGATAAAGTGCCCCTGGGTCCAATCTACAGTATTAAATAAATAAATAAACTTTTTGACATTGAATGACACATCGAAACCACCTATGTCACTATCTGAAAATTTAGAATGAAGTGTCTGTCCTGGGGAGTGTGATATAAATGGAGTTAAGAGAGATATTTTATTCTTTTACTGTGTAACTTTCAGAACTGTTTGAATTAAAAAATAAGTATAGGAAAACTCAGCAAAATCAGCTATGTACATTGATACATGATTTGCTATGGGTTCCTATCATCCACCCAGCTACATTCTCAAATCAGAGTGAGCTAAACTTTTTAACTTTTGGAGGTGGGAGAGGGATATATGGAAAGTGAGTCCAGATGGAAAAAACATCTTGCAGCCCCTTTTTAAGACAAGACAAGAAAACAACAATTCTCCTTTGCTCTAGTATTCTCTTGGACCAAATTCTATGGACTTAGAAAATGTGCATCTACATAGTATTTATTAAAATAATGGCTGCTGTGCTAGATAGGAATCACAGAGCCACAGGATGTACTAGGAACATTGAGCTGAAATGAACAACTGATACATAGTGCACACTTGTAGTGTTGATTAGGACAAGACATGGAAGGTACAGTTGGTCCTTCAATCCCATGGCTGGTTAGATGGTCCAATTTATTTCAGTTTTATTGTTCAACATTTGTGAAAATCCCATTGCCTACTCTGTTAGATATGATGGTCATCATCAAAATTACTTCTGGAACGAGAAATTGTCACAAATCCAGTGTGGGTGAGGGAAAGAATTTCTGTCGGAGGGTTGGGCTGATTGTAAATTAATTGCTAAGACATTTATTGAATAGAAAAAAAACACAGGAGACAATTATCTTTTGAATCAGGGGGCCTGATGGATTGAGCCTTGCTAAGGATCTGGCTCTAACAAAGATGAAAGGGCCCACCTTTGCTTTATTTATAGCCTTACAGGTAAAAAGGGTGCCACAACGGGAGGAGCTTCTTCTGTGAGAAAAAGGATGGGGTGGAGTTAAGTAAGCCATTTTGCTGTAGTGGTTCATCTGGCACATTTAGGACATGCAAATTCCGGTGGTAAGGCACTGCGGGGAAACCACATACTTCAGGCCATCTGAAACAATCTCTCATGACTGTCAGTTCTTGAGAGCCAGATTTCCATGTCTGATGGCTCGACCAAGCCTAGCTTTATTTGCTAGTTATGGATGCTGCCCCGCACTTCCCTTCCTCCTTTGAAGTTATATGTGGTCATGTGGCCTGCTTTGCAAGTGAAATTTGAGTTGAAGTGCTACATGGTTTGTGTTTGGCTAAGGTAATTGTGAAAGTATGTTGATATGGGAGGTGACATAAGTTTAGAGCAGCATGGAATGTCAGATGCTACCTCAGACCTACAGTGAAATTTATGACATGTCACAGAGATTTTTAGTTATCTTGATTATAGCATATAGTAGCATATCTTGACTCACGTACTTGAAACTTTTTGATAATGACACTTAACACCACTCATTCATACAGCAACATATATTTTTATTTTAAAAATGAGACTCCTGAATTAAAGTATAATTATTTCATATCTTTCCACATATTTTGCATATACTTTCTATGAAATATATAAAATTATATTGGTCCAGATACTATTTAAGAATTATCTTCAACTAAATTTTAAAATATTTCATTTTCCTCTTAGTATATTTTTATTACCTTGTTCTCATTATATTTTCATTAAGTATAATTCTCATATTAATATAGCTTTCTCTAAACCAAAATAACCCATCCTCAGAAGCAATTGCTACATTCTTTTGTAGAAACAGACACATAAAAACCAAAGATGGGAAACATGATGTTATTTCTGTGTTTCTGTTTTCAGTGATGAAGACTTCCCCAGAGTTTCACTCTTGAGTTTTTGACACTAAACCCAGAAATTGAGCATCAGAGCAAATTCTCAATAAGATCATTATCTTACATATAAAGCTACACAATATTATTACTTTAATATAAACACACATAGTTTTTAGTGCTCTCTTTCTGGATGGCTTAATTTAAGTACCCATATATTGCATGCCTCATAATTATACTTTAATGTTAAATCTACATGGAAAGAAATTGCAAAGTTATGTTAAAATATGATGCCTGTTTCCATGTGCTCTCAGGGTTCAACCACAGACATTGCTGCATTATTGGACCTAGTTTCAACTCATGTAGGAAGTCAGAACCTGAGAAAATTGAAATTTGTGTTAATAAACATAGGAGAGTTGTGTAAAATACTACATGATTTCACTCAAATGTCTAGTCTAAAAATGTTTATTCACACAAGTTGAATAATGATCCCAGGGACTGGAGCTGGGCAAAAGGAAGAAAGGGAGAAGTTGATGAAAGAGTGGTAAGTCATAGCTAGGTAGGGGGATTAAGTTCTGGAGTATTATTGCACATCAGTGTGGCTATAGTTAACAGTAATGCATCACATATTAACCAGAAGATAGGATTTTGAATATTTTACAACAAAGAAATGATAATGAATTGATGAATATGCTCATCACTCTGATTTGAATGTTATACAACAAATGCATGTCTTGAAACATCATGTTATGCCCCACAAAATTGTACCATTTTAACTAAAAAAAATTGAAAAACTCTAGGGTAATGGTATAAAAGTAAGCTAAGGAAATATTTAATAAGGGATTTTACACCTTTATGCCATTAGAGACATTAGATATAGGATAAAAAAAATGGAAAGTGGAACATTTGTGAAATTTCACATATTTAGAACTTTTACATAAAAATAGTGATTCCTTCTTTTTCTTCTTCGTAGGAAGATGATCAAAATTTGGCTTTCTTCTTCCATAATCAGCAAACTCAAGATATAAGGAAGTTTAGATTTATTTGAAAACTTTTCTCTTTTGCAGAGAGAATCAAGGATGCCTACTGAGGGTAAATGGGGACAGTACACCTCACATCTTCTAGGCTTAGGTGTATGAATGTTTGAGGATTTAGGGAGATAGCCTGTAGAGACAGCAACACAGAATTCACTCAAAGATGCAGGTAATGATGGATATAGAGAGGCTATGGTAGGGCTAGGGAAAAATTTTTGGGTTCAGCTGAGGCACCTGCAGGAGGGCTTCTTATCAGTGCTCCAGCCACTACTGGAATAAAGGTAGGTAGTACAGGAAAGCATGGGGTAGGGCAAGATCTGCAAGGTAGCAGGAACCATCCACCTTATCTGATCATAGTATTTCATCAAATATAGCAAAGATGTTCACAGTCAGACAGGGGAGACACAGTAAAGAAAGGAAAAATGTAAGGAAAGAGTGACAAGAGGAGGAAATGTAGACACACACCATTCCATGCAGACATCCCTCTCCCTTAGTGCTCCACACAGCACTCTGGTAGAACTGGAAGGATATAAACATGGTTTACTTGTCTGTTATTTCAATAGATCTTCAGGAAAGCCTATTAATACTGAAGGTAGTCTAAAATGGGGGGGGGGGGGGTTATGCAGTAGGGTTGTGGAGATTCCATCAAAATAGTTAAGAATTTTGACTCTGAAGCCAGACTGCCTGGCTTGGTATCCCTGAACCACTAACCAGCTGTGGGGCCTTGGGACAGGTTAATTAAATTTTCTTTGCCTCAATCCCCTTATCTATTAAATGAAGATAATAGAAGTAGTACCTATCCCCTAGGTTGCTGTGATTATTAAATAACATAAATACACTGCTGGGTATATAAAAAGTAGTATTTATTGCAGATGTTAATACTAATACTACTTTTATTATGAACAAGAAATAAAAGCCATTTCTGTGAAAGGTAGTGATACAGGAAATGGGTAGACAAAATCTCTGAATACAGGTTTGATTTTTGTTATGTGGATATTATGAATAGCAACTTGAATCATTTTTCCATTTTGGTTTTAATTTTTGAGAATCTCAAGAAATATGCATTAGACTTGATAAAACCTATTTTTAATTAATAACATTACTAACATTCTTCTTCTGATTCTTCAACTTTCCTTCTTTGTGTAGTTACTTTTATTTTCTTTTTGGTAATGTCTTTCTCTCTAAGCTTCTTCCAATCCTTTTTTTTTTTTTTTTTTTTTTGAAGAATAAGACAATATTGGTTTTGGTTGGTGATTGGAGTTAGTGACAGGTCATGATAAAACTTGTGCTTGGGTATTGGAGACCAGAAATCTTCACCAATCAAGCAAAGGTAACAAACAGTGGGATGGAGGGGTTGGTGAATATTTTTGAAGAGTATACAGTCACAATGATTTTGGAAAATCATTCTGGCACCAATATTTAAGAAGTAGATAGGGAAGGACACTGAAACAGGATGTGAAAGCCAGGGTCTGAGGGTAATGAATGACTAGATTGAGGCAGATTTTGTGGTAGCAAGAGTGAGGAGGTTAATTTGAGGAAAAATGGTTGATTGTTGTAATTAAGAATATGAGAATGGTCAAACAAATAGAATATTGACCCCAGTAATGCCTAATGATGAGCAGGCATTTTTTGCAGGCTTATTATAGAATAGTAAAACATTCTTAGTTATATCAATAACTTGGTATTAAAATGAGCAATTACAGAGAGAAACAGAGAGTCCTATGAAACCAATGACAAGGTCCTTGGAATTAGAATGTGAGTTCCTCAGAAAATAGAATGTGTTGAACACAAAAGAAATCCCACCAAGCTCTGACAGACAATATTCCCCAGTCATAATAAACTGACTGTTTTTTGTACTAGTTTCATAGCAGAGAGGAATTATAGTATTGTTCAACAAACCTCCCCTGGATCTCAGCAGGGATTCTGCAGCAATTTTTGAGACCTCTGAAGTAGGGAATAGGTAGGGCAGAACAGCTGGGGCTTTAGATTTCCAATTGCCTCCTTAAAGCTGAGCAATTCATCTGTTTTATTTGTGAGGCTCTTCATTGTAAGATTCTGTGTCATGGAATAATTATGTGACTGAGAGCATTAGAAACTAGCTCTATGGTCCTTGTAATTTTTACATACAAATACATTAGTATGAACTATAGGTCAATATCTTTCTCATTTATTGGCATCAATTTTGTTGTTCCAAGTTTACAGAAACTACTGAAGTCTGAAGTATTGATCTCATGAACATGTAGACTTGATGGCGTGTAATGAAAATTGCATTCAGACTTCTAGTGCTTAGATCAGAAGAAGTAGGAGGTTCTCATTTGCTCCCTTAATACTCCAGGCCTCTACTCTGGTGAGTTCCATATCATGCTTTGGGTACGGTTACCCAGCCCATGGCATAATTTTGTTTTCTCAGGTCCCAAACCAATATATCTGGAATTATATAATTATTTCATTAAGTTTCTGCAGGCATTGCAATGGAAAAATTCCAAAATAAGATATGGGTTCCTTTGACATTGAGATGGTCATTTTTGAGAAATGATTCATTAGGGGACAAAGTTCTATGTTTGGGAGAAAAAAAACATAGAACCTGGTATACTAGTTTATCAGATAAAATTTCCAGTCTCTAATAAATACTTAAATGATTTTGAGATATTGTATTAGAAGAAATGTTGACCTGTATCAGTCATCTATTGCTACATAGCAAAGAACTCTAATATTTAGTGACTTAATATAAAATAATGTATTATCTCTCGTGATTTTTGGACTCTGATGTGTGGGGTACTGTGGAGATGGTTGTATCTTTTAGAAAATTTTAGACTTCAGCTGCAGAATTTGGTATGAATCTGTAGCACAGCACTCACATAACTGGTGGTTGATATTGAAGTTGGTTGAGAACTCAGTTGGATCTTTTGGAGAGAAGATTTTAATGTGGTCTTTCCATGTGGCCTGGTCTTATTTTCAAAATGGTGACTTGGCTCCAGAGGCAAGCACTGAAAGAAATGAGAGAGAGTGGAGAGAGAGAAAGAACCAGGCAGAAGTTATTTCACCTTTTATAATCTAGCCATGGAAGTCCTAGAGTTCATGTCATCTTATTCTATTCAGAACAGTTACAAAGATCCACATTAAGTTCATGAGAAAAAAAATATAGACTACATCTCTTGATGGAGATACACTACAGTCACATTTAAAAAGTGGGATACTATATTATACGTTACACCCACACATAGTCACACACATACACACTACTCCATCTTGGTACAATGCATTTTATTGCCTAAGAGAACTAAAGGGTAGGATGAAATACATACCATTGTGCCTTGTTGTGAGGTGCCAATCAAGACTTTCCCCATATCAATTGTGAACACAGAGAAAGATATTCTGGAATCATCTCAGTCATAAATAAAATCACAATAGAAAACTCAGGTCAAAGTCTGAATCAAAATGGTTTTTCCACTGAAGTAATTTACCCACCAGCTCAAAGTTGAGAAGACTTTCCCCAGTGAGGTTTTCCTCACTCACAATCAAAGTGGAATATGTGGGTGAAAGAAATATGAAAAGGAAAAAAATGTACATCTCTAGCCAAGGTACATTTTCTTTATTCTATGGAATCATCTTCAATTTGAGTACACTTGCAATGCTGCCAGAGACAAAATGGAATCGAGGGCAGGCAGAGTCTTAACAGGTGTTGGTACAAACTTAAAGCTTCAAAGGGGCTTGCTTTTTGCTGCCAAGAGGATCGATGCAGATGTACATTTTGGCTTCTGTAGGCTGAAATGGCCTAAATTCTCTTTCTTGAGAAAAGTTTGTGAATTTATTCCATGCTAAAACCTACTGTTATCTGACCAGCAAGGAAACATTTTTCCCTTAGAGATAGTTGCTTGTCATGAAATATTCAAACCAAAGACAGGCGAGGTTTTGATTTTTAATGATTCCATAAAATACATTTTGTGCTATGTTTTGTTTTTTTGTGTGTGTTATAGTCATTGTGTTCAAGAGCCAGACTTTTAATGTATGTCTTTCTCTCTACCATTTCACTATTCTGAGTGGCTTTGTGAAGCTCAAGCTGGGGGCTTTCATACCTGATTGGACTGTGCCTTTCCCGGTAACACAGGTAAATCACCTGCAGCTGTGAGCACTCTTCACAGAAAGTTAAATTTATTCCATGCTGTACAGTAGGAGCTCATCTCTGTAAATAATTTTATTATGTGCCTTTATAAACATTTTTGTGGAAGAAAACTCCTGGTTTAACTCAATAACATATTACACTTTTCCTGCCCCACGAATTAGATTGATTGTGGTAGCATGTGAGATTGATAATACATAGATCTGTGTTATGACAGCCATTGTTTTAGTGCCAAGCTGAAGAGGAATGCTTCCTTAAATGTATCATTGTATAAAATATTGACCTAGAGAACTTCATTATTCAAGCTGGAGAGACAGTCACTACTTAACAGTAATAAACTGTTTCTGTGTTACATTGAGAATACTTCGGGAAATATGAGAGTTGTCAAATCTCTTGAAAATCCTGTCTTTATAGTACACATGACACTAAAGCTATAGCTGTATTTTCTGCTAATAAAAGCAAAGACACAGACAGATGTGAAGGATATCACAGTGCACTGACAAGAAACTAAGAAAAATGAATACCTGGTTGAGGAGTCGGAAAGACACAGGCCAATGACCTTGGGAAGCTTTACTCTTTTGAGATGTTTTTGTTCTTGTAAGGAGAGCAAAGATAATGCTGCATTAGTGTAAAAAATAAAATAAGCCCAAGGCTCTAAACTGAACACAGTTTATGAAAAATATCCTGAAGTGTCTTTTAACAAAAAGTCACGTGAGATAACATAAAAATAAAAGATGCTGAATGCCAGCCAGAATATTTTAGAAAAGAAAGACATTTTAGAAGGTTTCAAAAGTGATATACAGAAGTGCGAATTTAAAAAATGACAGTTTGAACCAGGATGACATTTCTTTCATTTGTCAAATAAGAAAAATCCTTGCTTTCTATTAAACTCTACATCTACTCCTTTATATTCTAGTATTAATGAAGTTTTTCCCCATTTTTAGGAGGATCATATTTAGTATTATCTAAAAAAATAAATACCTTGCATATCTTCTTGAATTGCTATTGCCTTAATCTACTTATCTGGTATCTAAAGAACCAAAATTTAAGAGGAATCAGAAAACATTAGCACATAAGAAGAATGCTAATTGACGTTCAGTACAGCTAGTCATCTTGAAGTGTCTCGTTAATAATTAAAGAGTATTCATTATAATTTTAGTGATTGATTTTATTTTACTTTTTTTCTCAGTTTTGAAACTTAGAAATCTATGGGAATCATTTTTTTTTCATAAAATAAAAAATTTCAGCAGAAAAAAAAATAGCCAACTATTTTTTTTTAGAAAACTAAAGTTTGTAATATTTAAATAAAATTTCTTTATTTTGATATGACTTCATTTAAGAAAATGCCTATAAATTACAGTGTAAATTGTATATTTATTTTTAAAACAATGATGAATACCAAAAGGAAATATTTTAATTGGCAAGTATCATCCTATTTTCTGAAGATTAGATATAGCTGAAAGAATTTTTATTTTCCATATGTGACATAAGTTTTACTTTGGTATTATTAACACTTTTGTGCATAAAAAGATACACATTACTAATGTTTTCAAAACACTAGTAGTGTTTTCAAAACCTCTTAAATATTTGATCATATACGGATGCAGAAGTAAATATATACACATGTAGAGAGAGAGGCAAGAGGTAGCTTGCCTCAAGAGGGAGAAATACAAGCACAACATGAACAGTGCAGACAATCAAAGGTGAAATAATACTAATAATAACTAGCCTCTACTGTTAAATACTGTGCTGCATTTCCAGCTTAACTTTATTTCTAGTAAACAGGCAAGCTATTTGTGTCCTTTATCTGTAGAATTTATCTCAAATTAACTAATATATATGATGGTTCCACATAGTTCTCACACACCATATTTCCAGAAGACTCTGTCTTAAAGATCTGACTCATGAGCTTTATTTTATTTTTCATTAATTTTAATCAGGGCATTATAATTATATATAATACTGGGGTTCATTGTGATATATTCATATATGCACATAACATACTTTGGTGGATTTCATTTCCCAATATGCCCCTTCCTATCCCCTCCTCTTTTTGTCTGACCACCCCTTACTCTGCTATTCTACTGACTTCTTTTAATTTTCATGAGACTCCATTTTTCTTCTTCTTCTTTCCCTATCTTCCACATTTGAGTGAAAATATATGGCCTTTGACATTCTGAATATAGTGTATTTCACTCAACATGATTTTCTCAGTTCCTTCTATTTTCCTGAAAATGACAAATTTTTTTTTCTTCTTTATGGCTAAGTAAAACTCTGTTGTGTATAAATGCCATATTTTCTTTATCCATTCATCTGCTACTGGGCACTCAGGCTAGTTCCATGTCTTGGCTATTGTAAACTTTGCTGCTATAAACATTGGTATGCAAGTGTCATTATCAAACACTGTCTTTAATTTTTTTAAATATATGCCAATGACTTGGTAGTTTTAAAAAGGCTCCTACATAACTATTGTTCATTCCCTGTGGTGGGAACGGGTAGGGTAGTTCCTTCCTGCTTACACTGTTCCCCTTGAAAATTAATGAAGTATTGGTATCTCAAAAGCTTTTCATAGATTTTATGCCAAGAAATAAAAAATAGTTGAAGTGAAAACAAAGTAATTAATTGAAATGTATGCTATGAATAGTCAATCCAGTATCTCCCAGATGCAAATAATTAAGACTAGTATCTACAAATGATCAGAAAACATGAAAGCAAGACTTTCTTGGATAAATTGCCATGTGGTAATCCATTTAAGAGTTATCAAAAAATAGTTGTTCACTAAACATAAAAATCTAAGGGTTTTCCACTGTGAAGAAAAATTATATCCTTATTTTATCTTTTGCCTTCATAGCAATTTAACCATTTGTTACAAGACATACATCATGGGTTCATTATCTTTCTTTTTCATGTGTTGTTACACTATGAATTATGCACAATTACCCAATATTTTTTTTAGATTCTAATTACCAAACATATTAGGCCACTAATGTAATTATAAATCTGCAAATAGGCAAAATAAATGGAAACCTGTAGAGTGTACTGAAACTGTTCATTTATGGTTGGAAGGTGCTGAGCTTCTTATGTGAGATATGATTCTTGAATTCTGGCTGCTCCAGCATTACCAAACATATCTATATAGGGATTCAGTATTCTATTAGGAAATATTCCATATTGTACATATTTTTCAAACTATTGCTCTCATTTTTAATACTAATATAAAATAAAATGCTGCTTAGTCATCACAGATGCTAAAATTCAATTATAGGCAGGTATGAGGGTATGATTAAGAGGCTCAAGTAGGTCAGGAAACCCCAACCATCAAATATGCCCTACCCATCTTCTTGTCACACACAGGTTGTTTTACCTTTCTGTCAGAGTAATTGATTTAAAATGAAACCACTGGCCCTCGTTACCGGATTCTGTACTTCAGTAGTAGAAGTATGGATCTTGAAATGACTGATGGCTATACTTCTTTTTTTAAAAAATGTCCTTATTAGTGCATCGTAGTTATACATAATAGTGGGGTTCCTTTTGACATGATCATACATGCGTGGAATATAATTTATTGCATTTAAATCCCCAGTACTTCCTTTCTCCCTCTCTCACCATCCCTTTGTTCTCCTGGTCTTACAAAGTGACCAGAGTGATGGAATGAGAAGAAAACTGAAATCAACAGGTATTTTTCTCCCAAGCATGGAGGCTAAGATCAGTGCTCCTGTTATCTTAGGGTGTTTGCTTGTTTATTGTAGTACTGACGATTAAACCCAAAGGCTCTCTACCACTTGTTTACAACCTCAGCTCCCACTTTTTTAAAAAAATTTTTAATACAGGGTTTCTCATTAAGTTGCTCAGGCTGTCCTAAAATTTGTGATCCTCCTGCATCGGACTCCCAAGTTGCTAGGATTGAAGGCATGTCCCAACATGCCTGTCATTTTTGTTGTTTTTAGTTTTGTCTTTGTTATTGATTTTAAGATTATCAGTCAAATGAATATGTTTTAAATGAAGTGTGTATTTGCCTGTTTAGCCCCATTCTTTCCATACATGTGCCACACCTTCCTGGAACATGTTAATGTTAAGAGAATAGAGGTCTTTGTGCAAGATTAACAAAAGATAGGACCTCTTACCTAACATGTCTCTACTCACAGGTTCCACAGCCGCTTTGTCCTCCTCTAAGCAAGAGCTTATTCTTCAATGATATCTACCTATTCTAAGCACTAAGAACAATATGAAAGAAACCACTTTGTTTTGGGGTAAGACGAAAGGAAAATGAGGGAACTATAGGGAAAGATTTGTTCTGAGAGAAGCACACGAAAGAGAGGGAGAGCAGAGATAAAAGGAGCCAGGCAGAGGAGGGCCTCCTGCGATGGACCACAAGTCAAAAACAGAGCTTCCATGGAATGCAACTGAGACACTACTCCTGGATCTTCACATAGCATAACTCTGAGCTTAGAATTCATGATGCAAACACAAATGACATGTGGTTCTGTGTACTCCTTTCGTTTTTGTGTACACAATTGATCTTTTGTTAAGATCTTTGGGTCAGACTATTCTTTCCAACATTAAGGTCAGGTTCTGGGATTAGATGGATATAATTTTGTTTGTATGAGAAAAATAGGAAGAAATTTAGGATTTAAAATTTTGAAGTAACACTTGGCAAGAAGAGGAAAATGCATCAAACCCTCCTGGGCTTCTCATGTCTTTCACTAGGTTTGCTTTTCCATATCAAAATGAAATCAACAAAGACACAAATGCAAGCTAGTAGCCTGTGTTAAGATTATCTGCACGAGGGGGCAGTCTGAGAACCAGGGGTTTTAGCATCCAGTATTTCAGCCCATAAAAAGACTGAAATTATGATAATTACTGCAGACAAATGTACAACTCACACAACCAACATTCTCAGATTGGATTTTAAGTGAAAATGCCAATTTTCTGATTTGTATTGAGAATCATCTTGCCATAAAAATAAAAACTGGTTTCCAGTGGTCAGGGGATCCTGTTCCAAGAACTGAGGCAATTGAAAACCTTAATTAATATTGAAAAATTTACTCAGTGTATGTAGCACTGGGAGTATATTCATTCTTACTACAGCTGGCCAAATAAGCTATGATTTCCAAACTAGAGTATTTTGAGAGTATATGTCAGTATGTGGTAACACCATGGGATAAATATGGTGGATTGCCTTAGAATATCAATTTTACAACATTTATTTTTATTGGGAATAGTTAAGACATTTAAACATTTATATTAAAATCATCACAATTATGTTATAGATTACTCAGAAAAGTATAAAAAGCAATTAGACATGTTTACATAAAACACAAAATAAAATTTCCTTTTGTCAGGAGATTCTGTGCCAGACAAGTGCAGGCAAGATTAGGCAGCAAGAATGTACTTCCTGTCTTAGGAAATACTAGTGGGAAAGTTGGGAAGGGATCTGCTGGCTGAAGTGGTAACCTAATTCTTTTTTTTTTTTTTTTTTTTTTTTTGGTAACCAAATTCTTGATGAGGTAGAAGACCCATCTCCACAGTGATGGCAACACACTGACATCCCTTCTCTCCGCACGTCTCTGGGCAGGATCCTTGCTGACCGTTGCCCATTTGTACTTATCTTGTGGCCTCATTTTCTGCTTTTTTTTAGTCTCCCTTCATAACTTTTTAAGTTTATGACTTATTTTACATTGATTACTTTTTAGGTTGACTGCTTCCTGATGATATATAAAGGGCACCTTAATCTCATGAATTACCGGTTTCTAAATCACAATGCAGGTTGAGTTACTTTATGAGAGGTTTTCTGGCTCCATCTCTATTATGTGGATTTTGATCACCAACAATTACATGGAGTGGATCATTTTGTTCTGAGCATTTTGGCATTTTCTTCACCCTTGTCCTCAATGTGTTTTGACCTAGGCTTTTAAATAACTTTACTTTCCAACTTTTACTCTGTTTGTCTTTGATAATGTATTTTATGTGGTTTCTTATCTTTAAAATATTTAAATGGAAGTAAAACCCTTCAAAGAAGAGGTCCATGTATTAATCCATGTAACTAGTTAAATTAAAATATTTTATCAATCCTTATCAAATTGAACATAATACCACCAAAATCCACTAAACCACAGTGTGAGTTTAATGGATACTATTTTTTTGTGATTTTTTTCTTTAGTATTTTTATGAACTAAGATATACCAAAACAATTGTATAAAGTAAGATCAGAGAGAAAAATTAGATTGGAAAGAATTTCATATGGCCATGTACACACTCTTCTACTGAAAATAATATTCTAGCTCCTTTCTTTATCCTCTACATCTTCCCAAACAACTTTATCCATTTATTTTAGTTTACTGTTATAACACTTACCAATCTAAAACCAAATTAGTTATATATTTCTGTTTATTTTCCATCATTCTTAGTAGAATGCAAGTCACAAGACAAGAGGGACTTCTGTTATGTTTTATTCAGTTAAGCAGTCAGAATAATACTTGATGACTATCCGGATGTATTTTTCAACTTCAGTACTACTGACATTTTGAGCTGGATAAGTCTTTAGACGATAGGGAGCTATGCTGTGTATTGAAGGATGATTAGCAGAGTCCTTGACCTCTGCCCTCCAGTGTATTAGCACCCCACTCAAGGTTGTTGCAACAACAGTAAAATGCCTCCAGGTATTGCCAGTATCACTAAGAAGACGGTGTGTGGCAAATTTATCCCTGATTAAGAATCATTGGTTTAATAAAGTCAGAAGTAACAGGAACCTAAACCTGTTCTTCTCTTACACAGGCATATGAAAAGTAGAACCAAGGAACTAACTAACGTAAGTGGCAAAGTGGATTTATGGACAGACAATCCACTTTTACAGAAGTTGTGATTGGCATAGGACAGGGAGGTCACTGAAGCAATGGAACCACATGCATAGATAGAAAACTGAACTGGATGTAATGATTTCGAGTGCCAGAGTCTTAGAGTGTCACAACTCTTTCTTCCTTTGACCAGAGGTGGGGAAGTTTTAGTCTGTGACTTAATTATATTTCTTTGTTTGTTTTCAGTTGAACCATTGCAAAATATCAGTCTTCCAACCCACTCCTCTTTTGGCCAAGCTTTGCTTTCACAAACAAGGTCCAGCCAGTGACTTTCTTCCACTTCGAGGTACTTGAACTGTATTTTATTCTTCAAGTTAGTAAGAGATTAATATGTGTAATTACAAACAAACTGAAGATCTAAGGACTTGCATATATTAATGAATAATAGTGAATCAATGATAAAAAGAAAACATTTATCACCCCCACCATGTAGCCCTTGTTTTACTGACTCCATTGTATTTAATGACCACAATAGTTACTTGTCTAATGTCAAACAGCTAACAATTAATACATTTGAATTTGAACCCAGTTCTATTATTTTAAAACCAAAGTTTTATTACCTTACTAAGATATGCATTAGTAAAAATTTCAAAATACTGTCCTATAATTGCAATTTGTTGGATCCAACCAGATTGTTTCCTTGAATTCCACTAGAATGTTCTCAGGATAGTAGATAATCTCAGCAAATAAAATATTGAAGAGATTTCCACTTGCTAGAAAAAATTCAAGACTAGAGCAAACAAATATCACTTCTATGTTGCTTCAGGATCTTCCTATTCATTTGATTCAAGTGCAGGTAAATCTATCCAGGAACCTAACTGTAGTAATTTATGACTGATTTAAACATTTTATTTAGCATAATACAATTCCCCTCTTTATTTCTCTTTATTTCCTTTATTCTTAACTCTTAATGAAAAATCTTTCATTTATGTTTCACTTCTTCATTCATATGCATTTTATTAAGTCAAGGAATACAATAATATTTTTAACTTACTAAACAGAGATAAAACTGTAGATATTTGTAAGTTACCCAGGAGTGAAAGAATTTGGTCATTTTTTAGAAATTCATGACTGGGAAACATTAAATTGGATAACATCTATCATAAAACTGGAAAAGTGGAAGTAATTTGCTACTCTTTTGTTTTGTGAAAACATAGGTAGTTATCTTACGTATATCTAGTCAAGATTTATTTGAAGAAAGTCCCAAAGTAAAATAATCAGAGCAGTAGACTAATTTCACCTTGAAAGTCCTTTTCTCAAATTATGATCATTACTCTATATATTGTTTCTATGTCATAAAATAAAATTATCATGTGAGAAACACCATAGAAATGATGCACAGGGCGACCACTTTGTGTTTTATACATTCTAAAAATTTGTTCTAATTAGTTACACATGACAGTAGAATGCAATTATGCATTTTGATAAATCATACATAAATGGAGTATAATTTCTCATATTTCTGATTGTGCATATTGTAGGATCACATCATTTGCTGGTAAATGGATGGAGTTGGAGACTATCATGCTAAGTGAAATAAGTCAAATCCAAAAAACCAAAGTCTGAACATGTTTTCTCTGATATGCAGATGCTAGTTCACAATGGAGGGGGTGCTTGGGAAGAATAGAGTTGTGTTTTGTATTTAATGAGAATATAACCTCTGCTCTTTGTGGAATTTTGATATTTCCTGTGGGGCTCTTGATAAGGTAGTTTGTTGCAATTAAATGGTTTTGACTAAACTAATTGTACAAGTTTCCTTGTTTTCAGAATCAAACTCTCTCACTCACTTTCTGTTGACTCTGATTTCTGTATGTTGCCTCTTCTGTATTATTAAACCAACCCCTTGACTTTTTAAAGAATTTTCCGGAATACATTGACAGTAGCAACAAATTAGACATTTTGTGGTTTCTAGATTTATATGTTTAATTTTTCAAAATGCTATTTTATCATAATTAGAGACTATATTGAAATTTAAAAGCCATTTAAATATTTTGTGGGTTTATTTTAATTTTGTTTCATAAACATTTCATAATATTTAGTCAATCAGTAAAATATTAATGTGTTTACTATTTTCAAATGATGAAAATATTTATATTTTAATGCATATTTAGAATAAACTATTTTAATGTTTTTGAAATTCTCTTAATGTTGTCAATTGAACTTTCATTAGACATTCAGGTATGACCAAGGTATGTGAGAATTCCTTGTCTATTTTTATAGAGATGAAAAATTAGTAAATCAGAGCAAACTATCTAGCATGTATCTGAAATTCAGCAAGATGAATCATGTTCAATTCCTCATGATAGACTTGTGAATAAAGAGAGGAAATTTGAAAGTGCAGCAAGGGCAGTAGGTGAATTAGTTATTGGTTGAATGAGGAAAAGCAAAAGATGCTAACAAATAGATTTATATCACAGTAGAATTAGATTTTCTTAAATGTTCTTGGTTCTAATAAAGGGCTTGTATGAAAACATTCAGGATATATTCATGAAATTAATAAGGGACAAAAAGCTGGGCCCAGTGGTAAATACAATAGATAATTAGATTCACTTTGAAGAAAAGTTTGAATGACTAGAACAATGGAGAGAACATAATAGAATTAAAAATCAATATATTCAATATATTCTAAAACCAATCAAATAAGTAAGGATATGGATTAATGAGTATGAATGACTAAAACCAGTACTTGATGGATTGATTCTTTACTATAAAAATAGTATCTTTTTATTGAAGAAAATT
Organism: Sciurus carolinensis; assembly: GCF_902686445.1. Taxonomy (NCBI): domain Eukaryota; kingdom Metazoa; phylum Chordata; class Mammalia; order Rodentia; family Sciuridae; genus Sciurus; species Sciurus carolinensis. The sequence continues at coordinate 76,863,287 of NC_062218.1, forward strand.
AAGCAATTGTAAAAATCTGGAAAATATATCAACAAAATGACTATATCATTTCTGGAAATGACAATATCATTTTTATATATTTGGTTTGTTTCATGATTTTCCATACAAAATTATATTTTCCTACATCCTTCATCAATATTTTTACCTTTATATTTGTAATATATTTTTCTAGTAGTTTTAAATTGTGTGTAAATTATATAATTATAATTAATTATAATTTTATAACATATGTAGGAATTACTTATGTATTTTTCCTAGAAATACTATCCTGATACAACACTGAACTCTGTTGAAGTATTCTTACAAAAGCACTTCTTCAGTAGAACTACTAAACATTGATTTCTGTAATATCAATAATGATAAACTACTGAATATTAGTTCCTTTAATAAAAGTCCTCAAAAGTTTGCTTTTAAGCAGCAGAAAGATATTACGAAAGTTATAACACCCTCTGAACTACTATAAGCACATTAGAATAACCAATGAGATATAGTTTTTGATAATAATGTGATTTTTAAATATTTTGATGAAATCTTAAATATATTTATTTGTATTTATCTGATAAAATGTATTACTCTTACTATTATTATTATTATATGACAATATTGGATTCTTAATTTAACCTTCCTGTATTCTGGGCAATATATCATCTACCAACATCTTCGCATTTATATATGTGATTGTATTTTCCTATTAGTTTTATATCAATATGTGCCATCTGTTCACTCTCTGATGAAATCTCAAGACTCTTACAAATGAAAAATAAATTTTGGTTGTGTAAAATTTTTAGTTCACAATCCTTTTGAAAATCATTTCAAAATTAAGTATCAAGTTCTCTATTGACTTATGGAATTGGATGCTGTAGGAGAAAAAATTAACCACAGAAAAAATTTATTCCTGTGTTTAAACCGTATAAATATGGTTATTTTCTAAATGATTGTTCAACTTCTTTTGTATAAATTAAACCAGATTACCAATAGGATTCATAGAATGAATTGTTCATTGATTTTGGCTATAATTCAGGAATCCCATTAACTGTGCATAATCCCAGAATAGATATATTGTCTTCTACATTTATTTTTAAAAGTTTTCCTTTTAAATATAAATTATTTTTATATTATACTTCTATTATCAATACTTCATGTATGGTCTCCCCTGTGTCTTTATTGTTTTTTTCTTTTCCTTTGGATTCTGAAAAAACTAACATTTGTCATATATAATAGTGATTTAATTATTTGTAGAGTCTTTGCAAATCTTGATAGTGTTTTAAAAGTTTTCATGTAGTCTGGGCACTGTGGTTCACTCCTGTAATCCCAATGGCTTGGGAGACTGAGGCTTGAGTTCAAATTCAGCCTCAGCGACTTAGAGAGGCCTAAGTAACTCAGTGAGACCCTGTCTCAAAAGAAAACATAGAAAAGGCCTAGGAATGTTGCTTAGTGGTTAAGTGCCCCTGGGTTCAATTCTCAGTGCAAAAAAAAAAAAGAATAAAAAAAGTTTTTATATTGAGTCTTTAATGATTATTTCAAATTCTTTCATGTTGATCTATCACCTTTAAAAATATCATCCTGATTTTGCTTCTTCCTCTTCTTCCCCCATTCTGCTCCTCTTCTTTTTTCTTCATCTTCTCCTTCTTCTCCTTCTCCTTCTTCATCTTTTTGTCTTCTTGATACTTTAACTCCTATTGGATTTCAGCCCAAAGTTGTCATGCTTCTCATCCTTATGACAATGCAAAATAATTTTCTGAATTTTCTTCCAATTTCTGAAAATCACCTTCAAAACTTCATCTTCTACCAAGTCTTAAGAAGATACCTTCTTTCCCCTGTTCTGGAAGCTGTATGTTTTTGTTTTTAACATGAAAACCACATACCCACTTTCTCCTCATTCACCATTAACCACAGGGTGGTGTAATGATTTTCCTTGGTTTCATCATCTATCAGTTTGATCATAAATTTAGTGTTAAATTCCCAGTGTCCAGTGGACTTTCAACAAGTGATATTGGACCATGCAAATTTTTTCCTATTAATAGGACACCATGACTGTAAAGAGACTACACCCTCAAATATAACTGAGTGCCACAGTGCTCATCGTGTCTTTACATGAGAAGTCTGCACTTTCTGTGATGTATCAGCGTAGGTTTTCACATCTTGTCTACTAATGTTTATGTAACCCAGTCTTTAAATTGATAAAGAAATAGAGGTACATCTGATGAGGATAGATTATAGAATTTGGACTATGAGTAAACGTAATAAGATTTTTATTCAAATAATATAGCAAAAATAAGATAGAGATATGGAATTCTGGTTGGGGTTGATTTTTTAACTTTTGAATCAAAGGGCATCAGGGAAGGATATTCTGCTGTTTTTCAGATAGTCCAAGCAGAAAGGGGCATATAATAAGAATTTCTAAGTTACTGAAATTTACGAGGTATGTAGTTAATGGACATCCCAGTAATCTGAAATTCCAGTAGAAGTTTGGAACTCAGTTCTGGTTTTTAGTGCTTGTTTCCAATGAAACTATGTATGTGACATAGGCTTTGGGACAATAATTGGCATTTTGTGAGACTTCATCACAGGGTAAACAGATGCTATTTTAAATCGAAATTCATTTAAAGTATTTAAGACAATATTCATCAAAATATACAATAATAGTATGAATGAAAATACAAACAATAAACATAAATTGTGTATGTGGACTTTAATAGGAATTTTATATTTCACAAAAGAGAAATATGTGTGTGTGTATATTTGTATTTACTTTGTACCAATATGATCAGTCAATACATGAAGCTTTCTTTTCAGTGCTCAGTTCACCTCTTAAATAGATAAACTAGAATAAGTCAGAAAAAGGAAGACAACAGTAATTTCATAATAATAGCTGTCAGTGTGGAGTACTGACTCGTAAGATACTTTATCAGTTTTATTCGCTTTTCCCAATATTTCTACAAATAAGGTATTATTATCTCCATTTGGAGAGAAGGGAAGTGAGGTCTCTATGAAATGAATACTATTATTACCCCATTTTACTCAGTGGTAACGGTAACTCACTGAATAGTGTTAGCTAGAAAGCTGAAGGGATCATGTTTGAACACACAGATGCTGACTCTAGACATCCTAGTGTAAAAGTTAGTGGAGGATTTAGTGAGGTGTATAAATTCATTAACAGGGGAAAATTGCCAATAATATTTTTCAAAGAAAAAAGAAATTTGTATGGATGAGATTAGTTCACCATCACAACTAACTTCTAAATATGCTCTGGACAATTACATAGAGGATGCTATAGATAGGATTTAAATTTTGTTGGAAGTTTGGATAAAATCAGCTTTGAAGTTGCTTTTAGTCCTGAAATTCCAAGATTCTTAAACCTTTATTCTATATTAATTGAATAAAATACTATCCAAATATTTCTCCTTTCTTTACTTTTCCCCCCTAAGCTTCCATTCTTCTTTTCTCAAATTCCTCTGGTGCCTCTTGCATTGCCAGAGGCAGAGGAAGGGCATATATGGTTTTAGGGTGCAAAGGGACCTTTCTTGATACTTTTTTCTTGAAGTTCTAGCAACATTTCTAGGAAGAACTAGGGATTTTAAGTTCCCTTTCAGCTTTACTGAAAAGCCCATAAGGATGAGACATTTGCCCTTTTTACAATATGAATCTGTGGTACTCCACAGAAACATGTTTTTAGTTTTGTTTTAGCCTCTACCAATGTACTATTGAACAAAACTGTGAAAAGTAATCTTCAGTAGCACTGTATTCAGATCTGAGACTGAGATGAGAACTCTTATTTTAGGACCCTAAAAATTATTTGATTCAATTTCTCTCTGAAGATGCTGGACCTTGGTCATGGTTTGATTCCTGAATCACATCATGTATTTGTAACTGAATATGTTATACTTCCCATGATTATGGAAAGTTGAATACAGAAAATCAATTTGTTAAGAAAGTTCTGAGATCTTCAAACATTGTTAAATCTTCTTTAAATATATAATCTCACTCAAATGCTGATACAGTTGGGAAAAGTCTCATAACATCTATCTTTCCATCCTCATTAATTTAAAATATTAGAAAAAGCCTGATGACCTTTATTTCCTACTAATGAAGCAAAATACAAGTTATTTATTAACTTAATATTTAAAGGGGAGGATAAACAATGATTTATTATTTCAGAAAGTATTTGTTAGGGATAAATTAACAGAGAGGTTTGGATTATAAAAACAACTCGGGAATTAGATATCTTATTTAGGTATCAAGGACTCAAGCACCCAAGGAGCACAGGGGAGGTACAGACACCTAAGACATCCACATGGCTCTAGTTAAGTTCACTGTTAGACTTCCCACTTCACTTAGTGGGAACAGTAAACATGCTATGAAACATTTATTTTAAATCCAGATCATCCATCACTTGTCCATATTCAGGGAACCATGAACTCATCAGAGTTCATCTGAGAAAGCTGAAATGGGCTCTGCCCAGATGATCACAGCATCTTCAAAGCCTCCATTTTAGGCTGAGGATAGCTCAGCAGTAGAGCATTTGGCCGCCATGTGCAAGGCCGGGGGCTCAATCTCTTAACACTACAAGAAAAGAAGAAAACATTGCAACTGGAAAATAACATCTCAGCTTTAGTTAACAGTTTAAAATGAAGCATACAGTATATCTATCCTGATGGAAGTTTAGCTTTTTAAATTTGTTTACTTAAAGGTTTTCTTTAAATTATGTAACCAGTTTTTTCTTTCATTCTTTGAGCACACATCAGTATTTTATCTGTTTTTCATTTATTATTTCTAAGACAGTTTTTGTGCTTTTGTATTTTGATAAGCAGGTGTTATTCTCTAAAACAATTTAAAGGTAACAGTACCATATAAATATTAAATATAGTTTTAAAATATTAAACCATTTTTGAAGTATTTTTATGAAGTGATAACTTAGCAGATCAATAACATCATCCTATGTTATGAGATTCTTAACTTCCTAAACAGATATATCTCAAAATGGTCCTTTATTCTCAGTACCTAATTCTTGTTCCTATTGAGAAAGTATTGTACATGGGTATGAAGCTTCATATAGTTCACACATGTTGTGTAGCTTTAAAATGTTTTCTTTGTATGCTAGTTTATCATATATATGATTGGTCCAAAGAACTCCAAAGTATGCGTTTTCCTTTTCGTGAGAGGATCTTGATTTGACGTGTCAGGGCGTGATTGTGCAGGGTCTGTGTGGAATTTTCTGAGGAGAGTGTGCCCTCAGGTGGACTACAGCCAGGGAGAAAGGATAAGATTGTAGAAAGAAAACAAAACAAAATATATGAAAAACCCAGTGTCGTTTTTAGTACATCTCCAAATTGTTAGAGAATAAAGTAACTAAGGGAGAAAGAGACTCATGCTTATTAATTTCTAGAATTTTTATGACTCTATAAAGACATTGGGGCTTCTGGGCTAAGTGGAAGGTTCAAATCTGGCCTAAAATTTAGGTAAATTATGTTTTCTCACAAACTTAATTACACAGTTTTAATTAGAGAAATACCAATATCAAGTTGGCAGGTGGCTTGGCTGGAACTAGTAAGTAATTAAGAGATATAATGCCCTCCCCCTAAAGCCAAATAGGAAAATGAATAAAAACTTTTAAAGATAGATTAAGAAAATAAAATTTACAATCTATTGACCACTAGTTTTGATCTGTAAAAGTTTTAGGAAACTTATATTTCTGTTCACAATCTGATAATGTTTACAACATATATTTTATTAAAAATTTAGCATAAATGGCAACTTATTGATTCTGAATGTATTCTGTATTCAATTCTGAAAAAGCTTCATGTAATTCTTACAGTAGATAATGACATTGACAGTACTATTCTCTGCTCTCTAATAAAAACTCTGAAAATGCAGCCTTACTCTTTATAAATTTAATTAACATTGTAGCTAAAATTTTGTTTTAAAATTGAGTTAATTTAAAACATGCAGTAGAAAATCATTGAGTTTATACTATAAACCATGTTATTTCAAGACCATAATTGTGAATTTACTTTCTACCTTCTTCTCATGTACCTAAAACCTCTTTGTTAAATAGCATTACATTCCAAACTTGTAGAGTTCTAGTTGAACAGTAGTAATATCATTTTCGTCTTTCTCCATAGAATAATGGGAAAGAGGAAATATAATTAAGAAAAGGAACCACTGTTGTGATGTGGATTGCTTCAGGTTGTTTTATGTTGGTTATGTAATATATTAATGGTAAGGATAATATCAAGAACATAATTCAGTCAATTTGTATCATTTCTATAGTCACCAAACTACTTCTGTTTCTGTTATTCTTTCATAATTTTCTAATAGTAAAACTTTTAAAAAGACAGTTAAATAAATTCAATTCCAACTAGTCTATCTGTACTAAAATATACAGGAAAATATTTTTAAGATTAAAATGTTCACATGGAAACATTACAAAAATATGGAAGTACAAGGGAAATGTACAAAGTTTTGCAGACTTAAATGAGAACACTTGCAAATTAAGATGTAAAACATGGAAAAATTTTTAAAAACTTAAAAATTCTAATGGTAAAAGTAAAACAAAGGAAACCAAAACAAATTAAAATTTTATTTGAAATGTAAACAAATATACACAAATCAAAATGTCTTTAACTATACACATAAAAGATATAGAGATCATATTCCTTGATGCATGTCTATGTGAAAGTGGGGATTTCACATTTTATTTTTATACTTTTACATTATACCAAAATGGTGTGAAGAAATAATTATTTTAAAACAGAAAGTAAGATGATCTAGGACTCATTATTTTAGAAGTCAAGTAAAGTAAATTTGGAAATTTTTTTTCCCTCAGAATTCAAATTCCCATATCATTTTACTGGTTTTAGCTGAGCTAATACTGGATAAGTTCCTGAAAAACAATTTTCCCTCTCCAAATTGTGAAATAGTATGCACACATAGTCAAACTTTTTGGTTTTCTAAAAATTCACTAATTTACAGCTTTAAAATGACAGACACAAATATTCCCTTTTCAGAAAGATCAGTGACTTCACCAGATTCTATTAACATTCACAAAATATCTCAGTGAACCTACGCGTTGATGAATGTAAAAGAGATGTAGGTGTTTTGTTTGCATTGCTTTGAGGAGATACCAACTATTAAGAATTCTGTGACTTCTGCTGAAAACTCAGATATAAAAATAAAATAAAATCATAGCAGTGCAGTAGTGAAGATAGTGTTCCATAGTAGTGAAGATAATGTTCTAAAAGAATAAGTTCAACAGTGAAGAAACCAACTTTTCTTTCTTAGATGAGATTGGCATTTCATGAAGCAATTGGACAAAAATGATTTCAAACATTGATACAGCTCTATATTTAAACCTATTGACTTTAAAATGTACAGCATGAGTCAGAACAACTGGTGCTTTTTTTCTTGCAGCCTTTAAGCCAGAAGCCTCTGCAGACAGGAAAATAATTCAGTCCTGGATAGTGTTCCATCCGTCCCCCCATGGAGTTTCAAGCATTTCTTTTAGACTCTTGAATAACTCATGAAAAAAAAGTCAAGAAGTCTTATCACCCAGTGATTTTTATGAAGAAACATTTTGTGAACAAAATTGTGTCAAATGAATCTATTTGGCTGAATATTTTTACATTTCACTGATAAGTAGCAACAAGCAAGTAGGAGATGTGAGAATGGAGAATTTCTCTACAACATGTAACAAAGGAAAAGATGAGAAAGGAGGTCCCTTGTCAGCTAACTTTCCTCTTGGCTAAAGCATTAAAAATAGATGTTAAGAGTAAAGGGATTTAGGGATAGGATCGAAGGTATGGGAAAACAGAGGAACCCTGGAAGGAATACGACCAAATTTTCCTACGTACATACATGAATACACCATGGTGAATTTCACCTTTATGTATATACATCATGCACTAATTTAAAAAAATCCATGAATAAACAGAATATTGATCAATAGGATAGAGGAAAGTGATCCAGGAAAGAAGGAGGGGATGGAAAGCTGAAGTAGTAGGGGACTGAATCAGAGTAAATTATATTACAAAAGGAGCCTCGATATTATGTATAAGTATAATGCACTAATAAGAAGTAAAAAATTTAAAACGCATTTAAAATGCATTTATATTACAAAGACTTGGATATAATGCAGGTCAAGAAACACTTATTCTAAAGTAACTATTCTTCCTTAGCGCTTCCACTCCCATTATTGTGAACTAGCATCTGCATATCTGAGAAAGCATTCGGCCTTTGGGTTTCAGTTTGGCTTATTTCGCTTAGCATGATATTCATCAACTCCATCCATTTATTACAAGTGCCGTAATTTTATTCTTCTTTAAAACTCAGTAATATTTCATGGTATTTGTATACATATATATACCACAGTTTCTTCATCCACTCATATGTTGAAGGGCATCTCAGTTCATCCATAGTTTAGCTATTGTGAGTTGAGCTGCTATAAACATTGATGTGGCTGCATCACTGTAATATGCTAATTTTAAGTCCTTTGGGTATAGGCCAAGGAGTGGGATAGCTGGGTCAAATGGTGGTTCCATTCCAAGTCTTCTGAGGAATCTCCATACTGCTTTCCATAATGGTTGCACCAATTTGTATTCCTACCAGCGATGTATGAGTGTACCTTTTCCCCCACATCCCCACCAACACTTATTGTTGCTTGTATTCTTGATAATTGCCATTCTGATTGGAGTGAGATGAAATCTTAGAGTAGTTTTGATTTGTATTTCTCTAATTGCTAGAGATGTTGAACATTTTTTCATATATTTGTTGATTGATTGTATTTCTTCTTCTGTGAAGTGTCAGTTCCTTAGCCCATTTATTGATTGGGTTATTTGGTTATTTTGGTGTTAAGATTTTGAGTTCTTTAGAAGTCCTAGAGATTAAAGCTTTATTTGAGGTGCATGTGGTAAAGATTTTCCACCAGTCTGTAGGTTCTCTCTTCACATTATTGTTTCTTTTGCTGAGAAGAAGTTTGTAGTTTGAATCCATCCCATTTATTGGTTCCTGATTTTACTTCTTGTGCTTTAGGGATCTTGCTAATGAAGTCAGATCCTAGGCCAACATGGTGAAGATTTGGGCCTACTTTTTCTTGTAGTAGGTGCACTGTATCTGTTCTAGTGCCTATGTCTTTGATCCATTTTGAGTTGAGTTTCATACAGGATAAGGGATAAAGGTTTAGTTTCATTTTGTTACATGTGGCTTTCCATTTTTCCCAGCACTATTTGTTGAATAGTCTATCTTTTCTCCAGGTGAATGTTTTTGGTATCTTTGCCTAGAGTTACTTTAGATTAGGTAGAGGGGAGTGAAGGGAGGGGAAGGAGTATGGAGGTAGGAAGGATAGTAGAGTGAAACAGGCATTATTACCTCATGTACATATCCCAATACATATACTTACAGAAAAGGACTACATTTTTTCAGATAAAATTCTTAACCTGGAAATATAGAGTCTCATGTTGCAAATAAATATTAGGTATTGTATTTTGAAAATTATTTATTTATTTATTTATTTTTTATAGACTGCATTTTGATTCATTGTACATAAGTGGGATACATCATTTCTTTTCTGTAGTTGTACACGATAAAGAAACTGTGGTATATATACACAATGGAATATTATTCAGTCATAAAGAAGAATAAAATTATGGCAATTGCAAATAAATGGATGGAATTGGAGGATATTATATTTTGAGTGAACATATCCTGGACAGTAGAGAATAGAAGCTATGGAGACTCTTACAGTTATATTTACCATCAAACTAAGAATTATTTGCCCATATTATTTAAATTATTTCATGATGGCATTTTGTAAATAAGTTTTCTTTTTAATAGTCTAGACGGGATTTAAAAATAAATCCTTCTCCCCCAAAATATAAATAAAAATGAATAAATAATAAGTCATTAGCTAATTGAATCTAGGTTGTACATTTGGGGGTGTGATCCCACAGTTTTGTCAACAAACTGATGAAAATGGAAAAGATTGAGCAAACTGTCATGTTGCATTCATGGAAAGTGAATATGCATTATTCCAAAGTTCCCAAGAGTAATTGAGCAAAATTGATTATAATTTAAACGTTCATAGTTTTTTTTTCTAAAAAAATTCACATCTAAGAATAACTTAAGTAACTGAACAATGCTATAAATATCATCTGCAAGAATGTTTGCTTTGGGAAAAAAAAAGAAATGCTTATTCTAAGGTAACAGAAACATTCAATAAAAAACATTCAATCACTTTCAGTATTTGACTCTTTTATGCTGAATTTACAAATGAGTAGTCAGGAAGGGGATTATTTGATAAATTTTGCTTCAAGAAATGCCAATGTCACCTAAGAAATAATAAATTTTTTAATATTATCAGGTAAACTTTTTTTTAAAATTCACTGTTCTTAAGTGGCAGTTCCAAGAGTTTTGCTGCATGTAACCAACTATTGTAATAAAAACCTGAATCAAAATATACTATATATGCTTTGCGCCAGTTAATTCCCATGCCCTTATAGATAATTGCTGTTCTTATTTCTGTTTCCATAGTTGGGTTTCATATGTTATTAAATATCATGTAAATAAAATCATACAGTGGATACTATTTCATCTGATTTACTTAACCCAACATGTGTTGAGATTCACTTATATTATTGCAAGTACCATTTGTCATTTTTGTTGCCAAATTGTCCTCCTTGTGTATGCATATTACAATGTGTTTACCCACACCCTATTGATACTGCTGGGTGGTTTCCTTTTTCTAGCTTTTATTAATAAATGGCTATGAAAATGTACATGCAAATCTTTTTTTATTTCTCCTATGCAAAGTATAACTGTTGGGTCATAGGGTTCTTGTAAGTTTAGCTTTGTTAGAAACTGACAAATCATTTTTCAAAATGCTTATACTATCTTACAACTCCTCCGGCAAATATGGGAGAGTTCTTTTTCTTATTTTTTTTTTATATTTACAGACTGCATTTTGATTCATTGTACACAAATTTAGGTACATCTTTTCGTTTCTATGGTTGTACATGGTGTAGATTCATACCATTCATGTAATCATACATGTACATAGGGTAATGATGTCTGTCTCATTCCACCATTTTTCATACACCCATCTCATTTTCCTCTACATAATCTAAAGTTCCTCCATTCTTACATTATTTATTGTATCCTTTGCTGAGAAAAAAGCTTTTTAGTTTGAATCCATCCCACTTATTGATTTTTGCTTTGATTTCACTCCCTCACCCCCATTATATATCATCATCCACTTATCAGGGAAAACATTTGGCCTTTGTTTTTTGGGATTGGTTTATTTCACTTAGCATGATATTCTCCAATTCCATCCATTTATCTGCTAATGCCATAATTGTATTCTTTATGGCTGAATAATATTCAATTGTGCATATATACCACAGTTTCTTTATCCATTCATCTGTTGAGGGGCATCTAGGTTGGTTCCACAATCTAAGCTATTGTGAACTGAGCTGCTCTAAACATTGATGTGGCTGCGTTACTGTAGTTTGGTAATTTTAAGTCCTTTGGGTATGAACCAAGGAGTGGGATAACTGGGTCAAAAGTGGGTCCATTCCAAGTTTTCTGAGGATTGTCCACACTGCTTTCCAGAGTGGCTGCACCAATTTGCAGCTTCACCAGCAATGTAAAAGTGTGCCTTTTTCCCCACATCTACGCCAACATCTATTATGGTTTGTGTTTTTGATAATAGCCATTCTAATTGGAGTGAGAAAAAATTTTAGACTGGTTTTGATTTTAATTTCTCTAATTGCTAGAGATGTTGAACACTTTTTCATATATTTATTAATCACCTGTATATCTTCTTCTGTAAAGTGTCTGTCCAGTTCCTTGTCCCATTTATTGATTGGGTTCCTTGTATTTTGGTGTAAAGTTTTGTAAGTTCTTCATAAATTTTGGAGATTAATGCTGTCTCTGAAGTGTGTGTGGAAAAGATTTTCTCCCACTCTGTTGGCTCTCCTTACACATTATTTATTGTATCCTTTGCTGAGAAAAAACTTTCTAGTTTGAATCCATCCCATTTATTGATTTTTGCTTTGATTTCTTGTGCTTTGGGAGTCTTGTTAAGGAAGTCTGATCCTAAGTCAACATGATGAAGATTCGGGCCTACTTTGTCTTCTGTTAGGTACAGGGTATCTAGTCTAATTCCTAAGTCCTTGATTCATTTTGAGTTGAGTTTTGTGCAGGGTGAGAGATAGAGGTTTAATTTCATTTTACTGCATATAAATTTTCAGTTTTCCCAAAACTATTTGTTGAACAGGCTATCTTTTCTCCATTGTATGGTTTTGGGTACTTCGTCAGGTATGAGGTAACTGTATTTGTTTGGGTTTGTCTCTATGTTTTGTATTCTGTACCATTGGTCTGCCTATTTTGGTGCCAATACCATGCCGTTTTTGATACTATTGCTCTGTAGTATATAGCTTAAGGTCTGGTATTGTGATACCTCCTGCTTCACGTTTCGTGCTCAGGGTTGTTTTGGCTATTTGAGGTCTCTTATTCTTCCAGATGAATTTCATGATTGCATTCTCTATTTCTATTAGGAATGTTATTGGGATTTTAATTGGAATTGCATTGAATCTCTATAGCACCTTTGGTAGAATGGTCTTTTGACAATATTAATTCTGCCTATCCAAGAACACGGGAGATTTTTGCATCTTCTATGATTTTCATTAATTTCTTTCTTTAGCGTTCCGTAGTTTTCATTGTAGAGGTCTTTTACCTCTTTTGTTAGATTGATTCCCAAATATTTTATTTTATTTTATTTATTTTTTTTGAGGCTATTATGAATGGAGTGGTTTTCCTAATTTCTTTTTCAGAGTATTCATCACTTATCAATAGAAATGCGTTAGATTTATGCCAATTGATTTTATATCCTGCTACTTTGCTAAATTCATTTATTAATTCTAGATGTTTTCTAGTGGAGATTTTTGGATCCTCTAAATACAGATTCATGTCATTAGCAAGTAGTGACAGCTTGAGTTCTTCTTTTCCTATTTGTACCCCTTTAATTTATTTGGTCTATCTAATTCCTCTGGCGAATGTTTCAAGGACCATGTTGAACAGAACTGGTGAAAGAGGGCATTCCTATCTTGTTCAAGCTTTTAGAGGGAATGCTTTCAGTTTTTCTCCATTTAGAATGATGTTGTCTGTGGGTTTAGCATAGATACCTTTCACAATGTTGAGGTATGTTCCTACTATTCCTATTTTTTCTAGTGTTTTAAGCAAGAAGGAGTGCTATATGTTGTCAAATGCTTTCTCAGCATCTATTGAAATAATCATGATTCTTAACTTTAAGTCTATTGATATGATGAATTACATTTATTGATTTCCGGATATTGAAACAACCTTGCATCCCTGGGATAAACCCCACTTGATCATGGTGCACTCTCTTTTTAATATATTTCTGTATGCGATTTGCCAGAATTCTGTTAAGAATTTTTGCGCCTATGTTCATCAGGGATATTGGTCTGAGTTTTCTTTGCTTGATACATCTTTGTCTGGTTTTGGTATCAGAGTGATGCTAGTTTCATAGAATGAGTTTGGAAGTGTTCCCTCCTTTTCTATTTCCTGGAATATTTTGAGGCGTATTGGTATTGGTTCTTTTTTAAAGGTCTTGTAGAATTCTGCTGAGAATCCATCTGGTCCTGGGCTTTTCTTGGTTGGTAAGCTTTTGATGGCTTCTTCTATTTTGGTGCTTGAAATTGATCTCTTTAAATTGTGTATGTCTTCCTGATTCAGTTTGGGAGGATCATATGTCTCTAAGAATTTTTCAATGTTTTTGATATTTTCTATTTTATTGGAGTATATATTTTCAAAGTAGCTTCTAATTATGTTATGTATTTCAATGGTGTCTGTCATGATCCTTCCTTTTTCATCATGAATTCTGTTGAGTTTTCTCTCTCCTCTTCATTAGTGTGGCTAAAGTTTTATCAATTTTGTTCACTTTTTCAAAGAACCAACTTTTTGTTTGTTTTGTCAATTTTTTGAATTGTTTCTCTTGTTTCAATTTTATTGATTTCAGCTCTGATTTTAATTATTTCCTGTCTTCTACTATTTTTGGTGTTGCTCTGTTCTTTTTCTAGGGCTTTGAGATGTAATGTTAGGTCATTTAGTTGTTGACTTTTTATTTTTTTGTAATGTATGAACTCACTGCAATGAACTTTCCTCTAAGTACTGCTTTCAGAGTGCCCCAGAGATTTTGATATGTTGTATTGGTGCTCTAGTTTACCTCTAAGAATTTTTTTTTTATATCCTTCCTGATGTATTCTGTTATCATTGTATCATTCAATAGCATATTATTTAGTCTCCAGGTGTAGGAGTAGATTTTGTTTTTCATTTTATCATTGATTTCTAATTGCATTCCATTATGGTCTGATAGAATATAAGGTAGTATCTCTATTTTTTTTTTTTTTTTTTGTATTTACTAATAGCTTCTTTGTGGCATAGCATATGGTGTATTTTGGAGAAGGATCCTTGAGCTGCTGAGAAGAAAGTATATTGGCTCGGTGACAGATGAAATACTCTGTATATGTTCATTAAGTCTATATTATTGATTGTATTATTTAGTTCTATAGTTTCTTTGTTCAGTTTTTGTTTGGAGGATCTGTCCAGTGGTGAGAGCAGTGTGTTAGAGTCACCCACTATTATTGTATTCTGGTTTATTCAATTCTTAAAATTAAGATGGCTTTGCTTGATATACATAGATGCTCCATTGTTTGGGGCATAAATATTTAAAATTGTTATGTCTTGCTGGTTTATGTTTCCCTGGAGCATTATGAAATGTCCTTCTTTATCCTTTCTGACTAATTTAGGTTTGAAGTCCACTTTTTCTGATATGGGGATAGAGACCCCTGCTTTTTTACTGAGTACATGGGCATAGTATGTTTTTCCCCATCCTTTCACCTTTAGTCTGTGGATGTCTTTTTCTTTGAGATGAGTCTCTTGAAGGAAGCATATTGTTGGGTCTTTCTTTTTAATCTAATATGCCAGTCTATGTCTTTTGATTAATGAGTTTCGGCCAATAACCTTCAGGGTTATTATTGTGATATGATTTGTATTCCTGGTCATTTTGTCTTATTTTTGGTTTTTAACTTGACTTGGTTTCTCCTTTGATTGGCTTTTCCTTAATGGTAGTTCCTCCCTTTGCTGATTTGTATTGTTGTTTTTCACTTCCTCCTTATGAAATATTTTGCTGGGATTGTTCTGCAGTGCAGTCTTTCTCTTTGTAAATTCTTTTAACTTTTGTTTATCATGGAAAGATTTTTATTTCATCATCAAATCTGAAGGTTAGTTTTGCTGGGTATAGGATTCTTGATTGACTTCCATGTTCTTTCAGAGCTTGAAGTATATTGTTCCAGGCCCTTCTTGTTTTTAGGGTCTGGCTGAGAAATCTGCTCATATCCATGTTAGTTTCCCCTTATAAGTAATCTGATGCTTTTCTCTCAGTCTTTAAAATCCTATCTTTATTTTGTAAGTGAGTTATTTTCATTATAATGTGCCTTGGTATGGATCTATTGTAATTTTGTGCATTTGTTGTTCTGTAAGCTTCTTGTATTTGATTTTCCATTTCATTTTTCAAGTTTGGGAAATTTTCTAATATTATTTTGTTGAACAGGTTGTTCATTCCTTTGGTTTGTATCTCTGTGCCTTCCTCAATCCCAATAATTCTTAAATTTGGTCTTTTCATGATATCCCATAATTATTGGAGTTTCCATTCATGATTTGCTACCATCTTCTTAGTTTGTCCAACTTCATTTTCAAGATTAAATATTTTGTCTTCATCGTCTGAGATTCTGTCTTCTACAAGACCTATTCTGTTGGTGATGCTTTCTATTGATTTTTTAATTTGGTTTTTTGTTTCTTTCATTTCAAGTATTTTTGTTTGTTTGTTTGTTTTCCAGTATCTCTATCTCTTTATTGAAGTATTCTTTTGCTTCCTGCATTTGCTCTTTTAACTGTTTATTGGAGTGATCATGCATTGTCTACGTTTGCTCTCTTATCTTTTGCTTCATGTATCATTTTAATTATGCAGATTCTAAACTCATTTTCTGCCATTTCTACTGCCATGCTATCATTGGACTCTACCAAAACAGCTTCCTGGTTTGTCAGGGACACTTTATTCCCCTGGTTTTTTATATTGTTTCAGTATATTTCCCTCCAGCAGTGACAATCTGAGGTACTGCAGTTTCCTCCCTGCAGGCTTATTGTGACCCTGCTGATTTCCAGTACCTCTCCTTTGAAGGGGAGATCAATATTAGCAGCACCCAACACAAACAATGTATAGCCCAATATCAGAAAGTCCCTTTAAAGACCTTAACATCATTGTAATAACAAGATGAATTTGATTATTATCGAGTTTTTCTACTGGTGGTCAAAGAGAATGGGGAGGGGGTAAGATGTAACTGCTCAATGGGAAAACAATTGAGTAAATCAAGGTAGGGAAGAGTGAGAGCAGGGTCAAAAGAAGGTGGTCTTTAGCATGAGAGAAGGGAGAAAGAGACTCCAAGGGAATAGGCAAATAAAAAGAAAATAGAGTGAGAGAAAAAAGAAAGAAAGAAAAAATTAAAAATTAGAAACAAAAATAAATCTATGGTTCACCATCATCCACCACTCAAACCTCCCAGTCCTCAGTATCTCCATGTGAGCACAGTATCTGTCAAAGGGCCTCCAGTCTCCTGTAGGTGTCTCAGAAAGGAGGCTGCCCCTCCAATGATGGTGGCCACACCCTCAGGTATAATTCAAAATGTTTGCACCAACCTCAAAAGAAGCTGGGGAGCCTCAGTGCGTGCATGCCAAGGTCCTTCTGTGGCAGGGCGGTGGGCAGACACAATCTCTGGTGTCTGTCTGCAGGCATGGGAGGGTGGGTGGGCCAGGAGAGTTCTTCTTGATCAACCTCCTTGACAACATTTGGTAATCTGAGTTTTTAAAATATTAGACATTTTAACATGTGCATAATGATGTCCTAGTGTGATTTCAATTAAAATTTTCTAATTGCTAATGATATTCAGTAGTTTCTCAAGTGCTAATTGGCTGCTCATTTATCTTCCCTTATGCAATTCCAATTCAACTATTTTGGGTCAGATTTTTGACATTTAACTACTGAGTTATAGAATTTGTATATTTTGTGTATAAATCCATTGTAGGACACATATTGTCTATCTTCTTAATGATGTGTATTGCTAAGTAGAAGTTTTAACTTTGATGATGTACACTTTATCAATTTCTTAAGACTACTGTTATCTCTACCTTCTCAAAATATATTCACTTTCTCCCAGTGACAAGGACATTCTTCTTCATTTCTTCTATGTAATGAAGATATTTCTTCTTGTTTTTACATTTTGTCTATGATTCATCTTGACTTAAAATTTTGTGCATGGTTTTTTGAGAATTGTGCCTCAATAATGTTTTTTAAATGGAGCAAGATGAGACTTTTGGCTCTTAATCAAGCTAATTATCATGCCCATCTCTTCCCATGGTTACCTTTTCTGTGTGTGTGTGTGTGGTGAGAATACTTAATTAAGATCTACTCTTTTAGTACTTTTCAAATATATGTTATTGTTAACTGTATTCATGATGTATACATTAGGTCTCCAGAATTTATTCCTCATGAAACTAAAGTTCTGTTCCTGTGACCAATATCTCCTCTTTCCCTTCACGTCCTGACCCCTTGTGATCATCCTTCTATTTTGCTTTTCTGTGTGTTTAGTGTTTTTAGATTCCACAAAAGTGAGGTATAGAATTTCTCTCTTGTGTCTGGCTTGCTTCACATAGCATAATGACCTCCAAGTTGTTTTAAATGACATAATTAATTTCTGTCCTTTATGAGACTAATATTCTATTATATCTGCTATACCAACTTACTTTCACATAAACAATGTAAGAGGGTTCCCTTCTCTTCACAGCCTAATCACTTTTGAATTTTTGATAAAATCCATTCTAATGTGATTTAAGAACAAATTATTCCTTATACATTTTTGTTTTTAATTGATATAATAATTATGCATGTTTATGGAGTACCATGTGATTCTTTGATATATGTATATTTTAGAGTAACAAAATCAGTCTAATAAATTTTATTTGCATTTTTTTGATTAGTGGGATTGAACACATTTTCATATAGGTATTGTCCATTTTAATGTCTTCTTCTATATTTTGGATATTAACTTCTTATCAGGTGTATTGTTTACAAATATTTTCTCCCAATCCTTGTATAAGCTTTTCTTTTTGCTGACTGTTATGCCAAAATTTTTAGTTCAAAATTGTCCTGCTTATTTATTTTGTGTCTGTCATTTGTGCTTTTGGTGTCATATCCAAAAAATAATTGATAAAATTGATGTCTTAGAACTTTGTGTTACTTTTTTTTAAATTTTATTTTTACAGACTACATTTTGATTCATAGTACACAAATGGGGTACAACTTTTCATTTCTATGGTTTACATGATGTAGATTCACACCATTTGTGTAATCATACATGTGTATAGGTTAATGATGTCTGCCTCATTCCACCATCATTCCTTCTCCTGCCTCCCTCATTTCCCTCCACACAATCCAAAGTTCCTCCATTCTTTCTTACCCCCTGCACCTCCCATTATATATCATCATCCACTATCAGAGAAAACATTCAGTCTTCGATTTTTTAGGATTGACTTATTTAACTTAGCATGATCTTCTCCAACTCCATCAATTTTCCTCCAAATGCCATAATTTTATTCTTCTTTATGGCTGAATAATACTCCATTGTGCATATATACCACAGTTTCTTTATCTATTCATCTGTTAAAGAGCATCTAGGTTGGTCCCACAATCTAGCTATTGTTAATTGAGCTGCTATAAACATTGATGTGGCTGTGTTACTGTAGTATGCTAAGTCCTTTGGGTAAAAACCAAGGAGTGGGATAACTGGATCAAAAGGTGTGTCCATTCCAAGTTTTCTGAGGAATCTCCACACTGCTTTCCAGAGTGGCTGCACCAATTTGCAACTTCACTGGCAATATATGAATGTGCCTTTTCCCCCACATTCATGCCAACACTGATTATTGCTTGAGTTCTTGATAATAGGCATTGTAATTGGGGTGAGATGAAATCTTAGGCTGGTTTTGATTTGAATTTCTCTAATTACTAGAGATGTTGAGCACTTTTTCATATATTTGTAGATCACCTGTATATCTTCTTCTGTGGAGTATCTGCCCAGTTCCTTAGTCCATTTATTGATTGGGTTCTTTGTATTTTTGGTTAAAGTTTTTTTTTTTTAAGTTTTTTATAATTTTTGGAGATTAGTGCTGTATCTGAAATGCATGTGGCAAAGATTTTCTCCCACTCTGTAGCCTCTCTTTTCACATTATTGATTGTATCCTTTGCTGAGAAAAAGCTTTTTAGTTTGAATCCTTGCCATTTAATCCTCCTTGCTATCATTTCTACATTTTTTTTTTAATTTTTACAGACTGCATTTTGATTCATTGTACACAAATGGGGTATGTCTTTTCATTTCTATGGTCGTGCACAATGTGCTTTCATACCATTCGTGTAATCATACATGTATATAGGATAATGATGTCTGTCTCATTTCACTATTTTCCATACCCCACTTCCCTCTCATTTCCCTTTACATAATCTAAAGTTTTTCCATTCCTCTCTCACCCTCACTCCCCCAGCCCCATTATATATTATCATCCACTTAACAGGGAAAACATTCAGCCTTTAGTTTTTGGGGATTGACTTATTTCACTTAGCATGATATTCTCCAGTTGCATTCATTTATCTGCAAATTAAAACCACCCTAAGATTTAATCTAACTCCAATTAGAATGGCTATTATCAAGAACACAAACAATAATAGGTGTTGGCATGGATATGGGGAAAAAGGCACACTTTTACATTGCAAATTGGTGTAGCCACTTTGGAAAGCAGTGTGGAGAATCCTCAGAAAACTTGGAATGGACCCACCTTTTGACCCAGTTATCCCACTCCTCGGTTTATACCCAAAGGACTTAAAATTAGCATACTACAGTAATGCAGCCACATCCATTTCACAATAGCTAGACTGTAGAACCAAACTTCAACAGATTAATGGATAAAGAAACTGTGGTATATTTACACAATGGAATATTATTCAGCCATAAAAAGAATAATATTATGGCACTTGCTTTCATTACTCGTGCTTTAGGAGTCTTGTTAAGGAAGTCTGGTCCTAAGTTGACATGATGAAGATTTGAACTTACTTTTTCTTCTATTTTGTGCATGGTCTCTTGTCCAATTCCTAGGTCCTTGATCCATTTTGAGTTGAATATTGTGCAGGGTGAGAGATAGGGGTTTAGATGTCTTAGAACTTTTCTAGTGTGTTTTATTTAAGGTGTTTTGTGGGTCCAGGTCTTAAGTTTAAATCTTTAAATGATTTTCAGTTGATTTTTGTGTATGATGCAAGATAAGGATCCAATTTAATTTATTTGAATGTGGATGTCTGATTTTCTCAGCATCATTTATAGAATAAATTGCCTTTCCCCATCAGATACTCTTGGCACCTTTGTCAAAGATTAGCCAACTGTATTGTGTGCATTTATATTATGATTTAACTGTTTTAAAAGCATGGTCCCTAATGCAACAATGTTCAAAGGTGGAACTTCTAAGAAATGATAGGATCATGAAGGTTCTGACCTCTGACATCATCAGTGGATGAATCCAGTGACAACTGAAAGACTACTTGGAGGCAGTAGAAGCTACAGGAGGTGGAACTTAGTGAAGGAAGTAGATCACTGGGAGTGTGCACTGGAAGCTTATTTCTTCTGCCTAGCTGCCCCCCGCCCGACACACACATATTCTCTTTCTTTCTCAGTTGCCATATTATCTTTTCTTGATAAACATCTCTCAACATGTTTCATATAGAAGGAATGTATCTAAAAACAAACAAAAAAGTCCATATCTAACATTATAATGAATGTTGAAAAAGTAAACACTCCCTTTATGACCAGGAATAAGACAAGAATGCCCCCTCTATCACTTCTATTCAATATAGTATTGCAAGTCATAGAGAAATTAGGCAAGAAAAAGACACTAATATTGGAAAATGATTAATATTGATTCTGTTGCATATGATGTGATATCAAATGTATAAAATATAGGATTTCATAAAAAAACTCTCAGGAGTAATAAGTGAATTCAATAATATTGTAGAGTATAAAATCAACATACTTTAAAAATCAGTTACATTTCCATGTACTACCAAAGACTATCTGAAATAGAAATTAAGAAAACATTCATATTTACAATAGCATCAAAGAGAAAAAATGCCCAGGCATGCTGGTGCATGCATGCCAGTATTCCCAGTCACTCAGAGGCTGAAGCAAGATTACAAATTCCAGGTCATCCTGGAGAACTTAGGGAAAACTGGCCTATAAAAAGACTAAGAATTAGAAAAATAAATACTGTCAAAATGTATGTATTACACAAGGCAATCTATAGATTACATGCTATCCCCATTAAGCTTCTAATGACATCATTCACAGAAACAAAAAATAAATTCTAAGATTTGTATGAAATCACCAAAGACCCTTAATAAGTAAAGCAAGTTTAGAGAAAAGAATAAAGTTGGAAGTAAAATAATTTTAAATTCTTAAGATAAATATTGCTTTGCTTAAAATGTTCCACAAAAATGTCAAAATCAAACCTGAATATGTTATGACATTTAGGTCAAATTACCAGTTAGTAGGAAGTGAGCAATTTTGAAATATACATTATTATTTACTAAGTCACCATGCTGTGCATATATGTATCTCTAAAACTTATTCCTCTTGTCTCACTGAAAGCCTGTATCTATGAATGACATCTCCTCACTCCCCACCCATCCACGTCTCAGCATCTTTATCTCCATTCTACTGTCTACTCTAAATGTAATTTTTATAGATTTCTTAGTCACTAAAATAGATCTTAAGTGTTCTCGCCACAAAAAAATGAAATGGTAATTATGCTAATGAGTTTGATTTAATATTTCCTCAATGTGAGCATTCATCAAAACATAACACTGTACCCTGTGAATACATAGAATTATTTGTCAATTAAAAATAAAAAATATTTTAGAATATCAAAAAAGTATTGTTAAGTAGTGGAATTCATTATAATTGTTTAGTTATTTTTTAATAAAATGTTAAAATGCTAAAAAATAAAATGTACTACTGAGTTTATATTTTTGCATTATTTTAATTACTTAAATTTACTTAGGGTTTTTGTGATTATATTCATAATATACATATATTTGCAATATCTTTGCCTGGCTTTGCTTATGTTGACCACATAACAAGTTAGAAAATGTTCTCTTCTGCATTTGGTAATTAGTTTGTGCAAGATTGGTATTATTTTTCCTCTCAAATATTTTATAAAATTTATCAGAAAACAATTTGGCAAATAGTGATAGTTTAGTTCTTCTTTACCTATTTGTATCCTTTTAATTTCTTTCTTCTGTCTAATTGTACTGGATAGAGTTTCAAGGATGATGCTGAATATAAGTGGTGAAAGAAGGCATCCTTTTCTTGTTTCAGTTTTTAGGTGGAATGTTTTCAATTTTTCTCCATTTAGAATTATGTTGGCCTTTGATTTAGCATAATTAGCTTTTACAAAGTTGAGCGATGTTCCTACTATCTGTAGTTTTTCCAGTGTTTTGAACATGAAGCAGTGCTGTATTTTGTCGAATGCTTTTTCTACGTCCATTGAGATGATCATGTGATTCTTGTCTACTGATGTCATGAATTACATTTATTGATTTCCATATGTTGAACCCACCTTGTATCACTGGGATGAACCCACTTGATTTTGATGCACTATAGTTTTAATATATTTTTGTTTGCAATTTGCCAGAATTTTATTGAGAATTTTTGCATCTATGTTCAACATCTCTAGCAATCAAAGAAATGCAAATTAAAACTACACTGAGATATTTCTGTCAGAATGGCAATTATCAAGAATACATGCAACAATAAATGTTGATGAGGTTGTGGGGTAAAAGGTACATTCATACATTGCTGGTGGGACTGTGAATTAGTTCAACCACTCTGGAAATCAGTATAGAGATTTCTCAGAAAACTTGGAATGGAACCACCATTTGACCCAGTTGTCCCACTCCTTGACATATTCCCAAAGGACTTAAAATCAGCACACATCAATGTCTAAGGAAGCTCAATTCCAATAGCTAAGTTATGGAACCAACCCAGGTGCCCTTTTAACAGATGAATGGATAAAGAAAATGTGGTATATATACACAATGGGATATTACTCAGCCATAAAGAAGAATGAAATTATGACATTTGCTAGTAAATGGATGAAATTGGAGAATATTATGCTAAGTGAAATAAACCAGTTCAAAAGAACCAAAAGACTAAATGTTTTCTCTAATATGCAGATGCTAATTCATAATGGAGAGTGGTCAGCTAGGCAAGAAATGAGGTACTTTGGATTAGAGGGAATTGAAGGGAGGGGAGGGGACATGGGGGACAAAAGGGTAGTGGAATGATTTGGACATCATTATCTTATGTGCATATATGATTATATGACTGGGATAAGTCTACATCATGTACAATCAGAAAAAAGAGAAGTTATACTCCATTCGTGTATGATGTGTCAAAATGCATTCTACTGTCATGTATAACTAATTTGAACAAGTTAAAAAAGGAAAACAATTTGGGATAAAGTTGTTTATTAGTATAAAGTTGTTTTAATGTCTGTAGAATCCATGATGCTAGCTCTTCTTTCATTCTTATACTAGCAATTTCCACATCACATAAATTTTTATGTTTTGTCTTTTAATTATCCATCCTGTTCCAAATATTTTCTAGTTTTCCTTGTGAATTCCTGACCCATCAGATATCCAGAAAACACAATTAGCTTTATCATTTTTCAAAATATTAAGTTTTTATTGCTAATTTAAATCTTTTTCTTAAAAATATAGTATAAGATTTATAGCTTTTGAAATTTAGACTAATTTTGTCTCAACATAACCATCTACAATTGTAAATATTTCATATGTACTTTAAAATAACTTGTCTTCTACATTGCATTTTATAACATATGTGTAAATTGAGACATAAGTGGATGATGATACATAATTGGGGTGGGGATGGGGGTGAGAGAAGAATGGAGGAACTTTAGATTATGTAGAGGGAAATGAGAGGGAGGAGGGGTGGGGGTATGAAAGATGGTGGAATGAAGACAGACATCATTACCCTATGTACATGTATGATTGCACGAATGGTATGAATCTGCATCATGCACAACCATAGAAACGAAAAGTTGTACCCCATTTGTGTACAATGAATCAAAATGCAGTCTTTAAAAATAAAAAAAATTAAAAAAAAGTCAACTTGGCCAACAGCATTATTCAGATAATTTTTGCATTTATTGATAAAGGGATTTTGAAGTTTTAAAATACTTTGGAGATTTTTCCATTTTACTCTGTTGTCCTACTGACTTTAATTTATGTGGTTTAAAGCATTATTATTACATGTATATACATTTATTATTATATGTATTCTGGATACATTGTTCTTTTTTATTATAAAATCTGCCTCCTTATCTGGGTAAAAAATCCATGTCTTAAAGTTTAGTTTGTTTTATATTAATAAAGTTTAAATTTTTTATCACAGTTTGCACATTTTGTATTTTCCATCTCTTTCTTTCAATCTATTCATATTTGTATTTAAACCGTATCTCTTATACACTGCAGTTAACCACATCGTTTAAATGCTGAAAATCTTTGCTTTATATATGACCCTTGTTCATAAGCATTTAATATAATGTTAGGTGTTTTTATTTATGTCAGCCATTCTTTATTTTTAATAACCACATCTTTTTTTCCTTCTTCTTTCACTCCTACTTTATTAAAATAAATTTAGTAAATTTTACTGTTTTTACTGATGCCTGTTTGTATTATATTTCATAGTTGCTGAGATTATATTTCCTTAAACTACTTTCATAGTTTAAAAAAATGAAGTCTACTTTCGTAGTAAGTGTATATAGTTTCTTATATTTACCCATGTATTATTATTCCCATTGATATTTAAATTTACCTATATTTAAATTTACAAATGATATCATTTTCCTTAAGCATTAAGAATCTCTCTTAGACTTAAAATCAATGTACTACAGTGCCATAGCCACATCAATGTTTATAGCAGCTCAATTCAAAAGAGCTAAACTATGGAACCAACCTAGGTACCTTTCAACAGATGAATGGATAGATATACACAATTTTATATTACTCAGTCACAAAAAAGAATGAAATTATGGCTTTTACCAGTAAATGGATGGAACTGGAAACTATCATGCTAAGTGAAATAAGTCAACCCTAAAAAACTAAAGGCCCCAAATAGCCTCTCTGATATGTAGATGCTAACTCACAGTAAGCGGAGGGTGGGAGTTAGGGGGAGGGGAAGAATAGAAGCTGGGTGGATTAGACTAAGGGGATTGAAGGGAACAGGAAGATGGGAACAGGAAAGAGTAAAATGAATCAGACATAACTTTCTTATGTTCAAATATGAATACACGACCAGTGTTACTCCACATCATGTGCAACCACAAAAATGGGAAGTTATAATCCATGTATGTACATGTCAAATATATTCTACTGTCATGTATTACCAAAAAGAACAAATAAAAAATTTAAAAAACAAGGAAAAACACCATGAATCTCCCTTGAAATTTCATGTAGTTTAGCTCTTATGAAGACAGATTCTCTCAATATTTTTTCTGAAGATATATATTCATTTCACTATTATTTTGGAAAGATATTTTCACTGGATTCCAAATTTTATGACACATTTTTCCTCATGCTACAGTTTAGAGGTGTCATTTTATTGTCTTCTGTCCAATGTTGTTCTTTATAAAATGTCAGCTATGATTTATATGCTATGCCATTTATATCATTTTTCTAAATGAAATGTATCTCTTTCTTTGATTGCTCTGTGACTTGTCATTGATTCCTTCATTTGCATATAATGATTAATAAATGGGTATACATGTAATACTAATCGTTCAAACCACATGAATAAAAACTGATAGGACTACAGAATGAAATGGAAAAATTCTCAAATGTAGTTGAACACTTCAACATCCTCTTATCAGTAAGTATATAGGTGATCTGAATAAAACTATTGACCAGATTGATGTGATTAAATATGGTTTTCTTTGTACTTCTATGTTTTTCCATCAAATTTTGGGGGAAAAAATCTCCATTATTGCTTCAACTGTTGTGTCTGTTTTTGGTTGTTTTTGCATATGTGGGAGCTGTCCCATTCATTAATATGTCTTGACTATTTTAATATAAGCCCTATTTGCTCTCCTTTTCTAGAACTCCAAAATATGTAATTGCAATCATTCCATATTATTACTTAGGTTACTAAGGCTTTATATTTTTTTTTTATTTGTTGCCTCTCTCCAAACTAGAGACAGCTTATTATTCTATTTTCAAATTTATTGACCCATTCTTCTACAGACTTCAACTGGATAATCATCTGTCTAGTAATTACTGATTTCAGATTTTTCTGGTCATTGTAGGATTTACCTGTTTTCTTTTCTCTCAAGAAAAAGAATCTTTTGCCTTTGGTTTACTGTTTGTTAACATTTGCCTTTTATAACTTTATACATTATTTGGCTAAACTCAGTAGTAGTTACTCTTTCAAGAGCTGAAAGAGAACTCTCCTACACTGTCATTTTCATACTGTCTTGCAGTATATATATATGTATGTATATATATGTATATATATATATATACATATATATACATACATATATATTGCTAGTATTTTATTCATATATAGTCAAAAGTATTAATCAACACAGATATAACAAGTTTTGATTATCGTGAGTTCAGATTACAAAATGCATAACAAGTGTGTTATGTTAGAATATATCCTAGGATAATTTATAATACTAGATAATTAAAATAGATGAACTCTGAATTTACTTACCTTATTTCTGCTTTTGATTTGTATAGCTTTACTTGATTTTCAAACTTTTGTTTTAGAGGTTCAATTTTAGAAGATTGGATAAACTTTATGTTAAATATTAATACTATTTTATCTGTAGAATTGCAGACTTCCTATCGTTAAAGTGTCAACACTTCACAAAGATAGAATTTTTTCATTTGTGTGTAGAAGATTTGTCTGTTTTACATGTATGAAATCTGAGATTTCATTATATTCACAAATATACTCTGAAATGACTGATTATTCACAAATTTGTTCTTATCTCTTCCTGAACTATCTTTAAATATTTTGGTATCAAAAGATATTGATAGTAATACAGTACTTATGTATTTCTAATGTTTATGAGAAGAAAATCATAAGCATTTATTTATTAAACTCAACTAATTTTCTAAGCACATAGATTTGGGATTTTAGACTATACATCACTTTATAATTAAATAAAGTCATGATATTCTAGCATATTAGTGTGATAAAGTTTCAGATAAATTGTAGTCTTGGTTTCTGTTTCTTTAATACTTGAATTTTGGTTGGTCTTTCCATTGTTCAAATCCCAGTGATCACTGCTATAAGATTTCTATTTACATTAGATTCAATTTTTCATTCTTTATTAATATATACCTGAATTTTCAAGGAAAATAACTTGGAAACATAACTACTTAGTGTTTATTTATTTTATTTTAAT
The DNA here is from genome assembly GCF_902686445.1 of Sciurus carolinensis. Classification (NCBI taxonomy): domain Eukaryota; kingdom Metazoa; phylum Chordata; class Mammalia; order Rodentia; family Sciuridae; genus Sciurus; species Sciurus carolinensis. Next base: position 76,890,941 of record NC_062218.1, read on the forward strand.
ATTATTTGATATAGCAATATAAAACTTATGAGGTAATATAATGATAATGGTAGTACTTTACTATTCCTCAAATTAAGAGGCAGGGGTTTAATTCTTTCTTGTCTGAACATAGGGACATATTTGAGCTGTGGAATGTGTCAGAGGTAACATTCTGGCCTGATATGATTTGGGTGTGATTTGTCCTCCACTCGTGTGTTAAAGACTTGATCCTCAGTGCAGCAATGTTCAGAGGCAGTGCTGTTAAGAAGTGATTGATTGGAACATGACCTCATCTGTGTGTAAATCCAATGGCAGCTGAATGGACTACTGGGGGGTGGCAGAGAATGTGGGGGGTGGGACCTACTTGGAGGAAGTAGTTCACTGTGAACATGGCCCGACAGGTTGATTCTTGTCCCTGTTCCCTTTATTTCTCTGCTCCTTGCCTTCCATGAGGTGAACAGCCTTGCTCCACCATGACTTTCCATCATGAAGTTTTGGCCTTGGATTCAACAGACTTCAAGCATGCTCTTTGTGAGTTCTAAGGAACAACATAAGAAATATGACTACCTAGAGACCATCTGTTGGAAGAAAACTAGCCATAAGTCCTCTTTCTGTTTGTCTTGTGAGCACTTGTTGATTGTCATTTTGGGGGAGAGTATTTTTTCAATTATGTTTTTACAGCAAAAAGACTGGAAAGATACAGATATTAACTCCCTCCAGGGAAAATGACAGCCATGCTAACCAACTATTATAATGGATTTAAGTTGCCCAAGTTGAATTTCTGTCTTGGAGCACTACCTACTTCATACACTGGCATCTACCTGCCTTACTCTATGGGACATGGATATTTGAAAATTGAGGAAATATGCTGCTGCTGATAATACTGTTTTTTTGTTTGTTTGTTTGTTATGAGTAAAAATGTCATTTATTTTTGAATCAAGCATATTATGTTTTCTGCTTTCATCTATTAAACTGTAAAAGACTAACCTGTTTATTTGTTAGTGGAATAAAACCCAAGAGCCTTCACAGTTCTTGAAACTGCCACATCAAAAGTCATCTTGTTGTGGAAATGACAAGATGGCACTCAGAAAGTCGGAGAAACCAAACTTTATTTTGGTGGGCCCAGAGGAGATTAGCACGCCAAATTCTGAGCCCTGATACGCATTTTCTCACAATATTTCTCACGTCATCTTAGACCCATTCTATCATTGGGACTTTTTCTTCTTTTTTATAAAAAAATTTCTAATCTATGCAACTGAAGGCCTGTGCAGGGTCTCTAACAAAGCATGCTCACAGAATGGATAAGAAAAAACAGCTCTTTGTATCACATTTCAGGAGAGAGTGGTCAGGCTCTTAGGGCAGTTATTGACAATGCAAAAGGTAGGGACCCATGGTTAACTAGGCTTCCTGGAAAAAGGCTAAGAGAGGGGAGGGGAACTGACCCCTTCCCCAGGCACTGGACTCTTACCATAACATTTTTGTAATTTCATTTCACCACCAGGTCTGGTTTTGCCATCACACTCTGGTGCTGAGACTAGCCATGTAATGATCCATAGAAGATGCCTGGTCCATTGCCAGCTGAACATGATCTCATGACTTCAGGCAATATAGCAAGAACCAGAAGAACTACCCAGCTGAGCACTGCCTGTTAAGAGGTTGAAATACTCATTGCTTTAAGCCTCTTGCTTTTGAATACTTGATGACACAGAAAGACATAACTGAAGTAATTTAGTTAACTCTTTAACTCAACTTATTTAATATTTAAGCAAAAAATAAGATATCAATTTCATAGAAATATAATGACAAAACTCAGACATTTCCAGGTTTATTTCCTTAAAAATTTTCAATTTAAATGATTTTTCATCCTCTAGGTAAAACAATGAACTACCATATTGATCTTTTATTAAGAGATAAATAAGTAAGTCAGAATACTCCATATTATAGGAGGGTAGAGAGTAGAGAGAAGATATGACAAGAGATTAGTATCACATATGACCACTTGAGGTAAAAGCTTCTCTGGATATAGAAGCATATAGAAGTTAAAAAATCTTTTAACTTGGATGAATATTCTATCCCTAGGCTCATCCTGAGTAGAAAATTCTCTGAGATGGTAGTGGGGTTGGATTGCCACTGGGAAAAAAATAGAATCTACAAACTTATTTGGTTGATAGAATATTTGAGGATAGTGATTATTTGAGGACACAGTCAGAGAAACACAGAATATGAATTCATTTAAAAAAATTTTAGTTGTAGATGGACACAATACCTTTAATTTATTTATTTTTATGTGGTGCTGAGGATCAAATTCAGTGCTTCACACAAGTTAGGCAAGTGCTCTACCACTGAGCTATATCCACAGCCCCCATAAATATTTTAATAGTCACTGTTTTTATTCATTCAACAAATATTAATAAGAATTAAGTTTTTGTTTTCACTTTAAGAAATAGATGAGAAAGAGGAAAGTGAGATATATTTAATTTTAGGTGTCAACTTGATTGGATAAAGTTGGCACCTAAAATTTTACCAGAAAGTGGATAAAGCATTTTATTTCTCTCCTAGTGTCTCTGAGACACACGTGGTGTTTCTGGAAGAAACTGGCATTTGAATAAGTCAGCTTAAGAAGGATAATCCTCACCCACCCAAAGTGAGTTTAACCAATCTGTTGAGACACAGATAGAACAAAAAGGCAGAGAGAAGGCACATTTGCTTTCTGCCTCTTTTCTCAGTCTGGAACATCCACCCTTTCCATGAGAACTCCACATTCTCATGCACTTGTACTCCGGGACTTAACACTAGTGGCACCCCTTGGTTCTCTGGCCTTCTCTAAAAATGATGGTTACATCACAATCTTTCTTTGCTCCAAATTTTTGGGACTTTGCCTGGGCCATGATATTGGCTGCTTTTTCTGGAGCATGCAGAAGGCCTATTGTGGAACTACTCAGCCTCCATTGTGATGTAAACCAATTTCTCTTGTATGCCACTCTCCACACTATGGATTCTGTCTCTCTAGAGAGCTGTGAGTAATTACAGAAGTCTTGGGGAAAGTTGCATTTGCATTGTTATACCTTTTTAAGAACTAGACACTGGTTACCAAGGCACTAAGCATGAGAGCTTGCTAGAGAGTCAAAATAGAACAATACAGATTACTGTAAAATGGTTCGGTACCTGAATCTAAAAATTTTAGTGGAAAATATTAGCCTGTTTTATATATTGGTCATAAACTTAATTAAGTAATTCATATTTTTCATTTCAAAATCATAAAACTTCTTTTGCAGATACTATTTGAAAGAGTAGTCTAACAAAATTTAAAATGCCTTGATGAATTCTAGGCATTAGATAATATAAAATAATGAATAATACATAGTACATATGTTATGGTCAAATAAGTCATGTGACATGAGTTAAAATTTCAATGATATAAGGCTATCATTACTAACTGGTTTTTGTATTCCTTTTTAAAGCAAAAATGATGTTTTCTCATAATGATATATATGAAAAATTAGGAAGAAGTTAAAATAAAGATCAGAATAATATATAAAACCACAAAAGGAATGCATGCATACTCCCTCCCTGAAAAAGTATTTTCTCCTATTAGAGGATGGTTAAAAAGACATTATATTTATATTCAGAAAGATATGAAACCAAAAAGAGCATTCCTGACAAAGAGCTACAAGTTTGCCAAAGTACAGAAGCAAGGAAGCAGGAGGACTATAAATGGAACAAATGCTTGGCTTAAAGAGAATATGAGAGGGACATGTTGATAAGACTTGGGTATGTGGCTTGTTACTGTCTGGGTTATTTTCAGTTTCGAGTAACTGAAGTGTACCCAATTATCATACACAGGAGGGAATTTATTATCAATAAGCAGGTGTACCTCACAAACCAGCTGTCTCTTCCTTTCAGTGTTCTGGATTTCATCCTTACAATCTCTTTAGCAGTGAGTAAGTGACTGGTCTCTCTCCATCTCAATGGCAAATTCCACAAGAAGAAAAATCTTTTAACTTGGATGAATATTCTATCCCTAGGCTCATCCTGAGTAGAAAATTCTCTGAGATGGCAGTGGGATTGGATTCCCACTGGGAAAAAAATAGAATCTACAAACTTATTTGGTTGATAGAATATTTGAGGATAGTGATTATTTGAGGACACAGTAATCAATCACATGACTAATGCTTTGCCTAGAGAACATGCAACTACCCCCAGTATAATTGTAAAAAGGGACCATCAGAAACAGAAGCAACTCCTTGGAAATCTCTCAGCATTGTTGAAGAGAAGGGGTAGAATAGAGCAGCAAGAATGAAGAAACAGAGAAGTGAGAAGATACCCGGACTACAGGATAAAAATAAGAGCAGTGCTTGCTAAGAGGAATAAGACCATGTATGGAGTGTTTTGTTTGGTCCTCATAACTTCCATGAAAAGTGCCTGTTCAGTTCTTTTATTGATTGGGCTATTATTTTATATATATATATCTATATATAGATATATAGATATATATATCTATATATATATCTATATATCTATATATAGATATATATAGATAGATAGATAGATAGATACATGTTTTGGTGTTAAGTTTTTTGAATTCTTTATATATTCTGGAGATTAATGTTTTATCCGAGGTATGATTGGCAAAGATATTCTCTGATTCTATAGGTTCTCTTCATGTTCATTATTGTTTCCTTTGCTCTGAAGAAGTTTTTTAGTTTCACACCATTCCATTTACTTTTCTTGATTTTATTTCTTGTGTATTAGGAGTCTTGCTGAGGAAGTCGGTTCCCAAGCCAACATGATGGAAAGTTGGGTCTACATTTTCTTCTAGTAGGCACAGGGTCTCTGATCTAATGCCTAGGTCCTTGATCCACTTTGAGTTGAGTTTTGTGCAGGTTGAGAGATAGGGTAAATTTTATTCTGCTATATATGGACACAATGAAATTTACTCAGTCATAAAAAAAGAATGACTTAATGATTTTTGTCAGTAATGAATGAATCTCAAGGCTCTAATGGTAAGTGAAATAAGCCAATCCCCCAAAACAAAAGGTTGAATGTTCTCTCTGATATGTGGTTGCTAACATACAACAAGGGAGAGGGGAATGGAAGTTCAGTGGCTTAGACAAATGGGAATGAAGGGAAAGGAGGAGAGATGGGAATAGGAAAGACTGTAGAATGAATCAGACATAACTTTCCTATGTTCATCTATGAATATAACATCAGAGTAACTCCATATCATGTGCAACCACAAGAATGAAATTCTAATTAGAATGAGTTATATTCCATGTACGTATAATGTGTCAAAATACATCTACTGTTATGTATATCTAAAAAGAACAAATTTAAAAAATCTGTGAGCGATTTTACAAATGAGATGTAGAAACCAAATTGCTTTGGGTGGAAAATAGGGGAGCCAGGATTCAAATCCAGATTTGTCTGATTCCATTATCCTATGTTATTTTACCATTTGGAAGTAATAGTTGAGGAAAGTGCAGAATATCTGTTTTACCTCAAAGACAGAATTATGTTTTAAAATCCTCCACAATTTTCACTACGTCAAATGAGTCCTTCTTCATCTTTACATATGGAAAGAGAAGAGGAAACTAAACATTTTCAGTACTTTCCATAAACAAAGCACTCTGTTGCTGTTTCTATTTACAATACTACATACTCATAACACCCCTTTGAAGCAAGTAATTGTAGAGAGAAATAAGTGGTATATAAGTGGCTGAGTCATGATTTCCATGATGGTCTAGTTATCTCTACATTCATTATGTTCTAGTGTTCCTTTAAAATTTTTTTAAATGATATCAATTCTCAATAATTTCTCTGCCTATTGAAAAATATAAAAGTTATGAAACTTAATGTAAAGTTCTTGTGAATATTATATGATTATATAGATTATTTTATTTAAAATATTCTTAAAATTCTTTTTTTTTTTTTTTTTTTTTTTTTTTTTTTTTAACTTTGTGGAAAATTTTTATTTCTTTCCAAAGATGCTCACTAAAATATTTAAGGATGAAATTAGAAGATATCCATAAATGACTTAAAATTCTTCAGCATAAAAAATTAAGCTTAATAATTCAAACATTTTTCTCTATTTTCCTTGACCCCAACAGTTAATTATTCCTTGATCTGGGACAAGTATGGCAGGCAGACAGTCAGAGTAAAACAAATAGTTATCAAGTTGAGGTTATAACAGCTGATTTTAATATATCTTAGAAAAATATGATCATGTGAACAGATTCCGTAAGGACCTCATAAAAGTGAGGGGCACTGAAAATTAGGTTTCACTATTGTTTTAATTCACTTAAACTGCTAAAAAAAATACCACAAACTGAGTAGCTTATAAATAACAGAAAATTATTTTTCGTAATTCTAGAGACTGGGAAGTCCAAGATCAATGCACAGATAAATCCAGTATCTGGTGAAGACTACTTCCTTGTTGATCCAATAATCCTTGAAATCCTTCAAAAACAATTTATGTGCAATAGATTCTGCAGTGGTCTGCATGACTGTAATTAGGAGGATGATTACTACTGTATGCCACAATAAGATATATTTTTTTAGTTCATAGAAAATTTTAGAGACAATGAATGTTTGAAATCAAAATTGTATGTTGTACATGAGTCGTCACATATTCTTTTCAACTTTCATTGATAGTAACCTGCCAGAAAACCCAAAAGACTAGGAATTAAAAGGTTCAGGTGACATCTGACTTTGCCTATAAGTGGGATCTGTGAAGTTGAATACTCCTTTAAGCCTCTCTCTTTTCTGTAAGCTGAAGACCTTACATAATTGACCACTATGATGCACACCACGTTACAATGCTGAGTGACTTAGTGATTACTGGATTCCAAATTCCTCTGATATTTTATGTCAAATATTCTTGGATTGCCTGCTTTATACAAAACACTATGTTAAGTGATATTGAGGTCTTTGGTATGTGAACAATGACCCCCAAGTGATCCACCATAATTCCCAGAACTATGTTACATCACATGGCCAGAGGGAATTAAGGTTGCTCATCAGCTGACTTTGAGGTATCGAGATTATCCTGGATGATTCAAGTCAGATCGATGTAATTACAAGGATCCTAACAAGTGAAAAGAACAGGCAGAGGATGGAAAGTCAGAGTGGTATGGCATGAGGAACTCTCAAATAGCCATTGCTGTCTAGGAAGATGGAAGGGGGCCATATGACAAGGAAAGTGAACAACTTCTTGAAGCTGGAAAATGTCAGGAAATGAATTATCCCCTGTAGCTTGCAGTAGGAACATAATCCTGACAACTTTGACTTCAGACACTAGGATCCATTTCTGACTTTCAAACTCCATAAATAAAAGATTATATATTAATGTTATTAAAGTCACGAAGTTTATCACATTTTTTAAAATGGATATAGAAAATTAATTCATCTTGCAAATGTGAAAAACACACAGTATCTTCCTTCAAAGAGTTTATATTTTGTCACAGAAAATAAGCTGGTTGCACGTGAAATTGTCCATGATGGAATATGACTGATGTATAAAAGGAGGTGATCTAACATCTGCTGAATTCAGCTATCATTTACTAAATGCAGACAAGGGTACTATAAAGACTTTCATTCAGTGTGGTTCTAGCACAAGTAATAGTCAAAACCCAACAGCAGTGTGCTACCCTGTGCCTTATAATCTCATGTAGATGAAGAAATTTTTTTTTAAACAAAGAATCTATAAACTTGCAAATATGGTAATCAATAAAACAAATATACATGTTTCTCTAAATGCACTTAATAGTGAAATTTGGAACAGGAATATCACAGAAGACTTTTCTGCAAATGTGGTCATTGAATGAATTCTAAAGGATGAGTAAAGGTTATTCCATCAAATATGGGAGAATGAATCATCTAAATACAAATAATAGGAGGAAAGATGGCAAATAGAAAGGATTAAGAGAAAGTCCTATGTTACTAGAGATGAAAGAAGGTGAACTGGCAGTGGGAAGAGACTGAATAAAAATAGATTCAGGTCTGAACATTATTCAGGGCCAGTGCAAGAAGCTTTTCCATTACTTTAAGGTTAATGGAAAAGCAGAATAGTTTTAAATGAAGTGAGCAATAATCAGATTTCCATAAAATCAAGAGTATCCTGTCTAAATGGCAAAACTGTATGGCTATAAACACCAGGTCTCCTAAAATCAAGCCAACAATGGTTGTCTGCAGTTGGGTAGATAAAAATGAAGATGGGTAAAATTCAGGAGGCATTTGTGATATTAAATTGACTTACTGTGAAGTCAGGGG